>NC_050524.1:3964354-3978904 GCF_002922805.2 Oryzias melastigma | reverse complement strand
GGTGGGTGCTGGGCGTGGCTACAGACCGCAGCGGCCAATCCGAGTGCGGCGTCACCGCCAGCTGACGGATGAGTCAGGGCGGAGCGGCGGCGCAGCTCCACTTGTTGCTGAGCAGGAGCCGCGCTCGTCAGCTGACCGGGGAGCTCCAGCCAAACGCGGCGAACGCACCTCCGTCCTCCGCCGCTGCCGGTGACACCGCCGCTCCAGGTAAGAATGACCGCGAGGACGTTTTTATTCTTCAGGAGAGGAGGGCGGAGGAGCCCACGCGGCCTTTTTTGGGTCTGCGTTTTCCAGACCGACTCCAGCATCTGCGGACGGCTATCGGTGTTTGATGGTTGAAAACCCGGCGGATCAGCTGTTGTTGGGGGGGCCAAACTGACCCCCCTCTTCCCACGTGACCCGCTCAGAAGCGCTGCATCAGCATCGGTGGGCTTTGTTAAAATTCGCTGGTTAAAGGCTTTTATTTTGAAAGCCCATACGCTTTCAGTTCCATAAACAAACCCGCTGCTTTTGCAGGACTCATGTCTGCAACGCAAAACGACTGAAACCTCTTTATGATAAAAAATGTCAAAGAGCAAAGCATTCTGGGATTTCCCTGAAGTGTTTCTCACCTGATAACCCCCCACCCATTTAAATACCACTGTTGTGGCTTCAGTCACGAAGTTTGTGGCTTCCAGTGTCAGAATGGCATGTATGGACATCTGACATCCTCTGTCTGAAGCACGAGGACGAGATGGATGATGGATCTCATTTCCAGAAGTTCTTCTTGCGGCTGCGGTGACTAAGTCCTCCCACACAGGCTGCGGTCTCCCAGCAGGGAGCCGTGGATGCGTTTGAGTGGGGCATCGGGCCTTCCCCTGCTGCTCTCAGGATGACTGGCATCTCTGCTGGCGTGACAGCCCTCCCACACACACTTTCACACCGCCGCGTCTCGGCTGGCACTCGGCAAAAGGCCCAACTTCTGTTCTTTTGACGAATCGACTGAAGGAGATCCTTTTTTCATCAGGATAACGTGGTCTTCATGGGCTCATCCCAGGCTGGGTGTTTGAGTTTGGGGTGCTGCTCCTCCTGGGGCTGCTCTGACCCCCTATGATGGCACCCTCACCTCCATACTTCTGCTGTTTCAGTCTCTGCAAGAAGGTTTCACCGCATCAAAGACTGATGTTGGGTCTAAAAAACCCCTTTTGGAGAAGATGTGTGTCAGGAGCGGAGGGCAAAGCTGCTGCTGGATGTTGTGTTCTGGTGCCGAAAGTGTTTTTGTCGTCGTGTTGGTCAATATGGGCCGTGTTGAAACCGTAAACAGCCCGGAGTGATGGTTTCATTCTGAGTTAACCGAAAGGTTGAAAGGAGAGTTCAACAACACGGGGAGAAACGTACAGCTGCTTTATTTTATGTTTTTACCAAAAGTTGGTGTATACACTTTTTGAAGGGGTTAAACTATTGTTTGAACCTCTATATTAACATGAAGTCCAAAGAGTTTTTTGTTTTTTTTGACTTGGGATACTTTTCATTTCTCCACATAGAACAGAAATAAGTTTAAATACATTTTTACCAAAACACTTTGAATTCCGTATTTGAAGACTTTGAAACGTCAAACTCTAAATCTGGGTCCATGTGAAATGTTAGACATTATTCATGTTTGTAAAGTTCTAGGAAATCAACTCAAATAGTAATCTTATTCAGAAATACAAAACTCTGGTTTTGATCCGAGAAATAAATCAGCATTTTATTGACAAAATGTTGTTTACAGTCGACATTTTATAGATGAGCTACAGAAGGACTAATATGTCAAAAAATTTCAGACGCCATTTTTAGAAAGTGCTGAGGGAAACATTTTATTGATTTTATGATGGTAACGTAATCAAAGTCGAGGCCCAGGGGCCGGATCCGGCCCTCCAGATCATTTTATTTTATTGTTATTAATAACCCGATGTTATCTTGCCCTCATTTCTAACTTGTATAATTTTGACAAAATATAAGAGTAAAATATTGAAAGTTATTTAAGTTGATTTATTCTGGAATAATATTACTGTTGGTTTTTATTCATAGTAATGTTAAAAATAAGTTTTGCAGCATCAATAAATGTTTATTCTTTTCGGCCTGCATCCTAAGGTGTGCTTTTAATTTTTGTCCCTTGTGGGATTGAGTTTGACATCCTATTGGTAACCCGTAGAAATTGAAATGCGGGCCGGACTTTGGACCTGCTTGTCTTAAAGACCCACTCCAGTGGAAATGGTGTTTTTTAATATCTTCTTGTAGCGTTTTTCTCATGATAGAAGACATATTTACACTAATTTCAGATTAAAGCTGCATTTCTGCATATTTTTCAAAATTCAAATCATTATGAACCAAGAACCATCATAAAGAACCAAAGTCTCCGATTCTAAAGCATCCACTCACCTGAGCTGGGATTTGGCTCAAAACTGTCCTGCCTGATTGCTCCAATATCACTCGCGTTTTTTTTTTTTTTTTTTTTTGCTACACTAATGTTATCTTAAGGTTGTGAGGAGCTATAAGCTAGCAGGACAGACTTTAAAGAGTGTTTCTTCTCCACAAACAGACAGAAATGAATTTCTAATGAACTCCTCCTGCTCTGCAGAAAATGTCTTTAAAAAGCTTGTCTAAAAACTCCATAATTATAATTAAAGAGCACTGACAACGATTTTATAATAGATACAAATATGTCTGGAGTTGGACTTTAAGCACTTCTAATGAAGTGGTCTGCAAAAACCTCTTTTTTTGGTGAATTTTCCTGAGTTCTGCAGACGGTCGTGTGTCTGCGTGTGCAGCTGTCACAGCTGTGCAGACGCTCAGCAGCTGACAGGTGTGAGCAGACGCGTTACAGTGAGGAAGGTGTGAGCTTCTCCCCCTTTATGGTGGTTGGGTGTGAAGGTTTTCTCCTCCTCTGACTCCTCCCCTCTCTCCTCAGGAAGTCTGGTTTGATGTCGGCCTCGGTCTTCGACCCGTGTGGACGCGTCAGTCTGGTCCGTGGACTCCTCCTCCTGACCTCCACGCTGCTCGTCACTGAAGGTACACTCACTCTGATTCATTCATCAGGATTCAGTGAAAAACTGATGAAGAAACGTTTTCTCACTGAGGCGTTGTGAAACCAGAAGTTCCTTTCTTTTTTTTTATCAGTTTTAGTGAAGTTTAGTCATTATGGATTATGAAACTACCAATCATCTGGTTTTGGTTTGAACCCGTCCAGTATCTTTTCTTCTGTAATCTGGCTCGCTTTCAGTTTCATGAGATCTGACTGAAATAAATCCTCCGTGTTTGAGAGGAGGAGCTTCCGTTTGTTTGTCCTTCACGTCAGCTTCTCTCAGCATCACCTCCGTTCACAGCTGTGGACACAAAGCCTCCCATCCATCACACTCCCAGACGACCCCCAGGCCGTCCTGACACATGGCGTCCTAAAATGAGCTGGACGGAGACCCACAATCCTCTTTGGTCACAGCAGGACTTTTGAAGAAATGCTCCTGTTTCTGAAACACAACTGTCTAATTCTGCCAGATGGTTGAAGGGAAGAGCGGGAAAAAGGCCTCTGGAATGTTTATCCTCGTAAAACTGACAGAAAACAGAAAAGGAGGAGGAACGAACCAGAGTTTGAGGAACTAAGAGAATCAAAAATCCATGTTTTTAATTTGTTCTTTTGTAGCATTTTCCTAATAATGGAGGAAATATGTAAAAATATTGAGATTAAATTGAATTACTGAGTATTTCTTTATTCAAATGGTTGTGATTCAGGAGCAGACAAATTAGAGTTTTTGTGGCACTGCTAATCGTGTGATAGCATTAAGCTAGCATTAGAGCATGGATGATGGGATGAGGGGCAGGCTTACTCCACGCCAACAGCCCTGCCCACAACTCAGAGGTGAATCTCCAATGAAGTCCTGGTGCTTTGTTGAGGAAAGACACAAAACAGCCTCATTTTAATTAAAAAGCCTCTGGGAATGCTTTGAAATGGGTCAGAGGATGACCAGTTTGGGGTTCCTGTTACTGAGTGTCTTCGTGTTTCTGCAGGCAGACTGTTGAACTGCTCCCACCCTCTGGTGCCGGAACATGGCGGCTTTCGCTGCGAGCCGTCTCCCTGCCGCGGCTTTCCTCACAGGAGCACCATCCGATTCTTCTGTGAGACTGGATACCACGTCAGCAGGAGGAAGCCTTTTTCCAGCTGTCGCCACGGCAGGTGGGACCCGCCCATGCCCACCTGCGTCCCTGTCAAAGGTACGGACGTCACAGCAGAGAATCACAGGGTCGTTGACCTTTTGATTGGAAACTTTCCATCCTAAACAATGAACGTTTGGTGTCCCACTCAGGTCATCTTGTGATGTGTTTTTAAAGTGTTTCTAGTTGTTTTTTTAATTATGATTATGACGATTTTACCCAAAATAACAAAAAAAATTGTGTCTGAAACTAAAGCCCCTCCCACCGCCAACTTTACAATTGAATAAGGAAGACACAGAAGTGAAGTTTTGAGTGTTTGAGTCCTCCATCATCAGAAGAATGCCACAAGAACATGTAAAAAACACCATTTTCACTTGTGTGGGTCTTTAAAATAAACAAAGGCAGATTAATGACTCCACCCACTTATTTCTCTTATTAGACAAAAGGTAAAAAGTCTCCCTAATGAATAAGAAAATAACATTTTATTATTTTTTTTGAGCAAAGTGGTTGTTTATACAGAGAAAACTTTAAATCATGTTACTCTTTTCCTCTAAATGTTAGCTCACACAAAGGTCAGAGGTCATGTGAACCTCCCAGAAACACCGCACGTTCTGATCCTCGTCTTTGTGCATATAGATCAAATATTTAAAAAAAAGAAAAAGCGAGATTTTTTAGATATGAACATAAGCATGTCATCTGCACAGAAGCATTTCCATGTGCCTGAATGAAAAGAACCAATAAGAAAACGTTTATTTAAAAATTTAAGAGCCCCTTGGTAGAAGCCTTGGGGTACGCCAAAAAAGAAAGTTTTAGTTTCCAACTTTTTTCTTCCAGCAACCAAACATCTTGAGTTGTTGAGTGCTTGATTGAATACGAATACCCTCACATGTACATGGCGGTCAGGTTGATGGTTTGTTCTTTAAAAAGATCGTCTTCTGCAAACCTTCACGACATTTCCCAGCAGCACCAAGTATTCACTCACTACAGCTGTGGTGACTCATCACCGTTTGATTTAGAGTAGTTTCAAAAGCCGATTAGTCATTTTTGTTCAGATATTTTTATTCTTGTTTTTATTTTTTACTCACTTCCAGCTTTGGTTGGTTTCTGGTCAAGTATGACTCTTGAGCCGGTAAAATAAATCTTTTTGACGTATTTTTAGGGAGTCCTTCTCTACAGTCTTGTTGTTCTATTGTTTTGTTAGTTTGGGGTAAAAATAATCATTTATTTGTTGATCACTTACCTAAAGCTGAGATTATTTGTCTTTTTTTATTCAAATCCGATGCATGTATTCTTTGTGCAGAAACATCCTCACTTGTAAAGCATTTCTCTGTATTATCTTTAAGATTTGAATTTGACCTATTTAGCAGAGCAGCTCAGACACTCCAACTCTCTAGAGGAACTTGAAGTTTCACACCAGTTCCTTCTTCTTCTTTGGGCTCTAAGACGAATGAGCATGCAACAGGAAGTCAGAGTGCAGAAAGAGGAAGCGGGCAAAGCCGCCATTACACCCATTAGACATTTCCTCTGTGACGCTATCAGAGCTCAGTGGAAACCTGTCTACCTAAAAAAAGATCTGTGATAAAGATTAAAGTGAGATTACTGAGAATACCTGTCCTTCCATGTTGATTCATAGACTCCGGCTTCTTTGGCTGCTTCTTGCTGGATTCATCTGAGTGTTCAGGAGGTATCAGAACTTCTGCAGCTCAAATACTGGAGAACTCTGTGGATCTTTGGAGAAAAACTGAAGCTTTTTGCTTGAAATTTTCATTAATGCTCTGATATTAAGAGGTCCTCTCCAATAGAAATGGTGTTTTTAACGTGCTGTTGCAGCATGTTCTTCATGGAGGACATATATGAAGAAAATTAATCTTAAAATTGTGTTCCTGGAACACATTTCCAAGTCATCAAAGCTTGATCCATGGTTAAGGACCCTCTGTGTCAAAAAAAGAAGTTTCCAAAGTACTAAACCCACTACATCTCCCAGCAACCCCTGGATGTTCTCAGCAGACTCTCATTGCCAATCACAGAGCCTCACTCAGTGCGAAGTATTGTTAGTGCCACTCTGCCTGCATTACCGAGCGTTTCTATCTGGACCTGATCTTCTGTTTCTGAGCCTGTTTATTGCCGCCTGCCCTGACCCTCGCCTGGACCCTGACATCTCTTCTCTGATGATTCTATTCTCCTGGTTGACCTCTTCCTGTCTGACCCTGATTTAGCTTTGTGGACTTTTAGCTGGGCTTCATTCCTGTCTGAACTAATAAACCTGATACTGAATGTGGAACCAGCTGTCTATTCGTTTGTGATCGTTTACTTTGATAGTTCTCCATCAGTGAAGGTTTCTTTATTTGTTTTTTTTTTTTTAGGTTCCCCACCGAGGTCTGAGACTCCTGCCAATGACTCCATGCCCAGCATGGCCACCACCGCGGTGGGCGTGTCCATCTTCCTGCTCACCACCACTGCCTGTTTGGTGGTCAAGTCCCGCCTCTATCCCTGTCAATCTCGAGGGTAAGTGGAGAAGCTTCAGAGAAAATGTAAAGTTTTATTTTATTCTGGCACTGATGAACCTCCATGTCCTCCTCCCAGCAGCCGGCGCTCCTCAGACCAGCTGGACCTGATGGTGGACGGACTCCCCGTCTCCCTCCCCTCCTACGAGGAGGCGGTGTACGGCAGCTGGGGTCAGCGGATCCCCGCCTGCTCCTCGCCTGGCCCCACGCAGCTCCTGCTCTCTCAGGAGAGCGCCAGCCGCCAGCCTGATGGCAGCCTCCAGCCTCTGCTCCCCAGCCACAGCCCGGACAACCCCCCGCCTCCGTACGAGGAGGTCCCGTCGTCGCGTCCCAGAGACGGGGACGCCCGGCAGCTGCACGTCCCGGCCGTCAAGGACACCTGAAGGATGAACGACGGCGTTCCGTGGACGGATGGCGCCTGCTCTGCCTGCACTTTCCTGGCGGGCTGCAGCTCACCAGCATCAGGAAAACCTGGAGATGAAGCTACAGTGACCGTTTTACCGGCCACACCCCCCGAGTACGGGAGGGGCTGAAGGACATTTTTAAGGAAGCGACTGTTGCATGAATGTTTGCAGCTCAGGAGGGACGTAACTTGCACATAAATCTCCGGTCTGCTGTTCAGGAAACGATTGTTTTAACTTTTTTTAGCTGAAGAAGACGGCCTCTGCTGCACAGAAGCAGGAGTTTGTGGTCGGAGCAGCAGTGGCGTTCTGGTCGCTGGACGCTGTTGCACGAACCCACCTGTTTCCACGGCAACAGGCTTTTGCACGGAGTGTTCCTTCAGGTCTCATCATCGGACTGTGGTGCACAGGCTGCAGCCGCACTTTTAGAAATGATCTTTTTTTTTTAGTGTACAGATAACGTTTGGAGATTTTAGAGTTTTTATGTGTTTCATCAGATTTGCGGCGACATTATTGAATGATATTAAAACTTTTCTTGTGTTTGTGGATGAATTCTCTACAACCAGAAACCTGCAAAAAAAAAAAAAGAAACTCTTCTGAGAGAAATCCCCTCAGATAACCCGAACGTGATGCCTTCACAGACCTTGAATGTATTCTGTCTTTTTGTGGCAATTTTTGACTATTGTAATATTACAGATGATTATTTGTATATTGTATTGGTGCACAGAACTATAAATAAATGTTGAAAATGTTCCTGATTTATTTAGTGCAGTCTTATTTTCTGCAGAAGTTCACATAGAGGACAGACTAAAATGTGACACAACAAACATTAAAGGTTATTTTGATGAAAAAGGAAGTGATTGAGAAAGATTACCTAACAAAATAAAACCAGGGAAAGTTGCTTTGAGGATGCTGAGGTTGGAGTTGTGGAGAGTGCGGCCTGGAGGAGGACCAAAGAGGAAAAAGTCTGGAAATAAAATAAAATAAACTAAACAAGAATTCATCCACTGAGGCCCTAGAATAATGAATATAATTGAAAGCAAAATGATCCAATTCTTTACAATGAATCTGAGACCTTTTTACCACTTTTTAAGTGTTGTTTGCATTTTACAGTGTTTGGCCAGAAAAGTTTAAGTTTGACGTTTTTCAATTATTATTGAAGTTTTTTCACATTTCGCAAGTTTTTAGTTTCTTGATTTTTATTGTCATTTTTTTCTTTTGTTTGATAGCCGTTCAAGTTTTTAAAGTATCGTCCCTCCATCTACTCTAAAAATATTATAGGAAAAACGATTTCAACCAGAAATCTGCAGTTCTGACTGTAACAATTTAACAATAATGATTATAAATCTGTAAACCATGATATTAATATCAAATATATTATCAACAATAATTATTTGAATAGAAATGTTAACACTAATATTATTAATAAATAATAAATGTGTTGTTGTATAAATAAATGAACTATATTTTTAGGACCAAATTTATATTAAAAAAAATGATTAATATAAATTAAAAAAGAAAAGTTATATTATTCGTAACTAAAATGCTGTAAATATAAACATAATCAACAACAAATGTATTAGTAATCCTGCTCATTATAATAAAAATATAAACTGCATTATTCGTTATCAATGTTTTAATCAATATATTATAAATTTTAACGTTGTCAACAACAAATGTATTGTTAATCATGATTATCATAATATACAATAATCATAATTACCTTAATAAAATAACTATATCAACAAATGCATTATTATCAATGGTTATTAGAATATAATAACAAAAATTTAATTAAAATTCATCAAATTATACATTCTGCCAACGAATGCAACCACAAGAGGGCGCAATGATCCTTTTCTGAAGAAGCGGATCTGTAGTTTAACTGCGATTCTCACTTTGACCAGCAGAGGGCGACAAACGATTTGTTGAAAAAGTGAATGATCGCCCCTCTCATGACACATATTATTTAAATAATATATCATTGATTGTACAGTCAGTGGTCCCTCTACAATTGTAAAATGGTTATGTCCTGTCAAACCTGTTAAGTTATAAAATGATTTGCTTATTTTTTTTTGTTTTATTTAGTTAAATAAAGGCAGATTTTAGAATTAAAAGCACAAAACACAAGTCTGAGTCTGAGCAACTTTATTTAAGAATAAAATTAAAAATATCAAAGTTTCAGCCCTGATGTACAGCTCTACGGTTAATGTATTTTTGTTTAAAAAAAGAAAGAAAAATACAGAAAAAAGCTGAATACTTTGAACATAAAAACGCATAGACCAAAAACAGCACTAAATCTGAGACTTTGCTGTCCTCTGGTGGTCACAATAAGAACTACAACCCTTTGCCACCCTTTAATGAATATTGATAACCCTTCATGGAATCATCTACTTCTGGTCATAAAATCCAAACCACTTTAGTTCGCTCGAGATCGAATCATCGAACTGAGATTCCATCCTCCTCCAATAACCACTGGTAGAGAGGATGTTGCCATGGTAACAGTGGAACGCCAAGCTACCAAAGCCCGCCCCCAAATAGACCTGTTTTCTCTCAGAAATAAAAGTAACATCAACAGTTAAAGATAAATTTAACTAAACAAATAGAAAAGATGTTTTTAATGTCTAAAACTCACAAATAAATTATTTTAAATACAAATGAATATAATTAATGAGTAATATTTCTGTTGTTTTTCTTTTTCTAACAAAGTTGATACGTCTGCTTTCATGTAAACATTTTTATTGTGAATTTTGTTTGTTTCCATGAATTGTAAGAGGCATAAACAATACAGGAGCTCAGAAACAGAGGGAGCTTCAGTGGGAAATGTTACATTTTGTTTTCTATACAACTTTCAGTTTACAAAGTTTAGCCAAAATCTGGTTTGTTAAGGGTAAACTAGAATGTGAAGATGACAAATAGAAACACAGAGTTTGGAAAAATTGATGACATCTATAGAGAAAAAAGAACAAAGACTAAGCTGTTGGGTATAAGAAGACATTTGGTTTTTCTATCATTTGGAATTAATTCACTTAAAGGCAAAACAAGTTTATTTGAAAAGCACATTTCATGAGACAATTCAAAGTGCTTTACATAAAACATTAAAAGAAACAACAGCAAGAAATAGTGAGGGTGTGATCATTAAAATATTATTAAAAGAAAGTAAGAATAACTGAATTTAAAACAAGCATGGATAAAAGACATTTAAACTTTTGAATAGAACAGGTGAGTTTTTAACCTGGATTTAAATCCACTGAGTGTTTCAGCAGATCTAATGCTTTCTGGAAGTCTGTTCCAGATCTGTGGTGCATAGAAGCTGAATGCAGCTTCTCCATGTTTAGTTCTGACTCTAGGAACTGATAAAAGACCGGATCCAGATGACCGGAGAGGTCTGGCTGGTACATACTGGGTCAGGAGGTCAGTCATGTATTTTGGTGCTAAACCATTCAAAGCTTTATAAACCAGTAACAGGGTCAGTTCGGCGGTTTTTATGTCCTCATCATAAAAAGTAGCGGACTAAGTTAGGCTGGTTGTTGATGGGAGTTCCACGAATGTTCTATGTTCTGAGGCTCAGTTACATTACATTTGTTTTATTACGCTTTTTAGTTTTTAATGTTCAGCGCTTTGTTTCAATTTTAAAATTGTGTTAAAGCGCTTTATAAATAAAGATGATGATGATGATGATGATGAACGCACCAGGAGGAGACACTACATGGAGCCTCTGAACGCCACATAAAACAAGCTCAGAAGTCACGTGATTTGTTTTGGCGAAGCCTTTTCATCAGTCTGCTTCTCGTTTGCACCAAATACTTTCTCATGCGCAAATAAATAAATTACTCTTTTTTCGGGTTAAATTGCCACATTATGACGTCACCATCCTAGCTTCAGATGCATTGGTTGGAATCCCAGCTGATCACGTGTTCGCTCCACCTGCCGCTGAGAGCTCATTAAAGGTAATTGGGTCCAGGTGAGACCGCGGGTCAGTGGTTCTGGATGCAGTTCTGCGGTGGACTTCAGGTCAGTGGTTCTTCTTTCTGCTCGGTTTGATTCTGAAGTTCTGCCTTTCAAACCTGAACTTTAGACTCAGGTGTGAAGTTCTCTGGGAGCTGCTCCTCAGCTGTCGGAGCTTTAGAGGTTCTTGGATGGAGAACAGGAGAGTTTAGAACCTGAAAGGCCTCAGGCTTTTTCTGAGGGTGGAAAACATTTTTACTTTTTATCTCAAATGTTTTTTTTTAAGTCAATAATTATAGTAAAACATTTTCAAAATTCCTCCATCATGAGAACATCACTAAAAGGATTTTTTGTATGTTCTTTAGGTTGACAGATTTATCAGTTGGTTAAAAAGATTCCCTGTAGAAAAATAAGAAATGTATTCTAAATGAAACTGTAAAATTGACAGGATAAAATGATCCACTAAATATATTTTTGCTTTACTTATGAGTTGATGGACAAACATACTTAAAAATACAAACATAACAAAGAAAATTCACCTGTGAGTTTTTAAAAGTAGTGACCGTTTACAGTATTTTTGTTATGTTTTAATTTACAGGCCAACTCAACCGTATTTTGATTGTTCTTCAGTGTTCCTAGTGGTCTCTTAATTATGCTCTTTAAGTGAAAAAGTTTTATTTTTTATTTTTATGGTTCCTGCAGACTGGCAATAGTTCATTAGAAATTCACCTCAGAATTGTGGGCGGGACCAGTGATCTAGTGAAACCCCACCCCCTTTCCCTCCTGTTGACAGCTCAGAGCGGGGAGTACGGGGTTAAACCAGGATCTGCTTAAAGTCAACAATAAATGGATTGCAAATTTGAGAGAAAAAAATGAAAATTTGAAGAAAAATATTGAGAATTTGAAGAGATTTTTTTTTTTCATTTGAAGGATTTTTTTTGAAATTTTTAAGAAAAAAAGAATTTCAAAATGATTTTTGTTAAAATTTGAAATTTTATTTATTTATTTATTTTTTTTTTTTAAGGAAAAAAAAATTAAATAAGAGAAATTGAAAATTTGGGGGGAAAACTGAAAGAAGTTTTAAACAAAAAAAAAAATACATATTGAAAACCTGAAGGAATTACTGAAAATGTGAGAAAATAAAATTGAATATTTGAAAAAAAAAAACTAATGTTGAAACCTGGAAAAAAAAACTGTTACCAATTCAAGTTTATTTGTACTTTAATCCTTCCTTTTCATTGAGCTTGTGGCTTTACCCAGTGTATTTCAGTCACAAATGTTTCTTTAAGCCGTTTCTGATTCACGATTTGAAAAAAGAAATGCTGTTTTTTTAAGCTTATTTTCTTTAATAAACACTGAAAACACAACGTTCACAAGAGTGGACTAAAAAAAAATCAGTCATAATGGGGATGTAGGAAAATTAAACTCAAAAATACATTTTATTTGCATTGTTGTGAATCAGGAGCAGAAAAATATAAACCATTTGAAAATAGTTTATAAATGAGATGCAGAATATTCAACCAGCGAACTCCAAACTTCCTGCTCTGCTCCATTCTGATTCATCCACTTATAGACCAATGGATCCAGGAGCGTCGTTGTTTTCCTGGATTCTGGATCTAAACTGTACGGCTGCTTAACTCCAATCTTGCTCGGCATTTTTGTTTCACTTCTAATGTCAGGTTAGGTGTGTGAGGGGCTGTATGCTAAAGGGAGAGAGCATAAAGGGATGATGGGAAATCTGCACAGGCTTACTCCACACAAACGGCACCGCCCACAACTTGGAGGCAAATTGCTCATGAACTCCAGTCGCTCTGCAGAAACTGTCCTAGAAACCCTCACAGGTTTTTGGTTTTGGCTAAAACCGACGTAATCATAAATTAAAAGACCACTGGGAACCCTTTCAAAGTAAAAGAAGTTTGGGGTGAGAATTTAAACTGTGTTTAAAAACGAACTCATACAGAGTGTGAAGTGGAAATAAAGCTGTGAAACAGAGCCTGATGGTGGCTGTACTCTGATCTTTTCCCAGAATTCCTTGCTGTCCAGGAAAAGTGGAGCTCAGACTGAAACAAAGAGGTAACTATTTCAGCACTACGTTCAGAGATGGTCGACCATGAAGGTTTTGGACAGGAGCTCTGGTCCTGACAGATGAGTTTAGAGCAGGAAACCTTTTGACTTGAGCTCCAAAAAAGGCTCTAAATTTGACGGAAGGACCAGATGCGTATTTAGAGTATTTTCTTTATAAGAGGAAGAAATAAAATAAATCTGGTTGAAAACATGCTTTAATTCTGCTTAGAACTAATATCAAACACAGGTTTACTTCAGAACTGATTTTAGTTGAAGTTTTAGTGTTAATTGCACCAATGAAAACTATAAACTTGCGTTCATGTTATGTGGTGTTGGAACGTTTGGACAAAGAACTGTCGGACTCGGAAAACACACATTAAAAAAAAGATGATTCTTCCAACACCACATAAATTCAAAACAACTTTCTGCACTTAAAGTTAAATGTATTGATAGTGTCCCATCTTTGAGGAAACGCAACAATTATAATGGAAAATAAATGAAAGAATTATTATTAAATAACTTAACGGGCCTCCTTTGACCCCTGGAGAGGTTTCTGCAGCTAAAAGCCTCATAAGACGTTTCTACATCACCAACGGTTCTTAGATCATAAATGTTTTCAGCTACAATCCTTAAAGACAGGAATCTTTGAAAATCTCATTTGTTTGCAGTTTATTCCTAATGATTCAACTTCTAAAGAACTTTTTTTTGTTCTCCCCTCAGGAAGATCTTCAACCAGTAAGTGTTGGGTTTATTGGTTTGGCCGCCGCGCCGATCTTTTCCTCTGTCTCTAAGCTTGCATTGAAGGTGACTTTATTTCTATGGATTTCTTACTTGGTGCAGCAGTGATCAATCTGCTCTTTAGTGGTCACAGTGAGGACTGAACTTATTGTTTGAAGGCCTCTTGAGCTGAAATGTCATTCATAACTTTTCCTCCTGCAGGTTTTGACCTCCTTTCTAGGAGGTTTAGCTCCCAAATAAAACCTGAATAAAATAAAACATTCCAGGATTTTCCTCATCGATTTCTCTCATTTTCGTGCTGCTCTTCAAAGGTACGTGAGACACTTTCTTTCTAATGCACTCAGCACATTTCATTGAGCGTTTCATCATTGGAGCCCCTCAAAGGTATGTGTGGTCAATTCTTTCCTTCTGGGGCGCCGTGTCGCCGCCGTACGACCTCATGGCCGCCGTGCCATGACTTTCTCTGTTGTGGCCGCCGTGCCTTTTGTTACTTCCTGTTGTATGTTTTGAGTTTGTTAGTTTTGTGGTGAAAATAGATTTGTCTATTTGTCTCTGAATCTGTTAGAATAAGTTCAGCCTCATCTGTGAAAGTCGCCTTCAATGCTTTCTGTTGGGCAGCAGTCAGGCTTTAGTTCATATGGAAGCTTTGAGGTGTGGAAGGATCAGATCTCCAGGAACCATCATGAGGTTCTGAGGCTCACAGGATCAGCAGAGGTTGTGGTTGTTGG
>NC_050524.1:3961795-3964127 GCF_002922805.2 Oryzias melastigma | reverse complement strand
GACTTTAAGTTTAATTTATGTAGCGCTTCAAATTACCTCGGCCAAACAAGGCGTTGTACATTAAAAGTTCAAATAAAAAAAAAAATTAAACATTTACAATTAAAAGTATTAATAAGACATAAAAATGATAAAAACTTACTAATTCTTCAATTTTCTTATCTTTCTGGATTTTCTTATCCTTTCATTTTTCTCTGGAGCTTTCTCACTTTAGTCCAGTTATCTTGTCTGCTTTGTATCTTTTTTCTTACATCCCTTTTCTAACCTCGTCTAATAAATGCATCTTTTCCTTCATTAGACAAACTTTACCACTAAACTTTAAATTGTATAAACTTAAATATTTTTAAGGAAGTGGCAGAAAAAGAAATATACTGCAATATATTAAACAAGAAGAAAAAAAAATAACTTTTTTTTTTTTAGTTAATGCTCCAGAAAATGTCCTCTTCTCCCTAAATGCTTTGATCTGGTTCAGGTTTCTTAAATGTTGTGAAGGGAGGATCTACTTTAATTCTGAAATTTAATTTAATAGTTTAAGGAGCTGTGATGCTTTATTTTAGGAATAAGTTGGTAAACTAAATATTTCCTGGAGCTGCAGCTTAAAGAGAATTTCCCATTTGACTTGAAACTGAAAACCAGGATGTGCAGCTTCTGTCTTCAAGACTCTATGATCTGGGATGGATGAACTCTGAACTCTAATGGATGCTGAGGATTTCCTCTAGAACGTTCAGACTGTTGGATTTCAACAGGATGCTCAGAGTCGCAGAGACTCGTGACTCACTGGAGACCAAAGCAAAGATTGCAGGACATTGAATGTAGAAGATGTGGAGATGAGCTCTACTTCAGAGCATTGCTTCGTGGGAAAATGTGGAAACACAAATCTTGGAAAGCTGCAAATTTTAAGAAAAATCTTTGAAGGTCATTAGAGAACTAAGAATAGATTTGGACCATCGACTGTATATGACTGGACTCTCTCTGGATTCCAAACAGGAAGTACCTACTGGCTCCAGAAGCCAAAATCCTGTGAGGTTCTATAGAAGCCTTTACTGAACCTCAAACGTTGGACAGATTCTCCTGAGCTGCTTTCAGTGGACTTGGAATAAACTTAGTCATGATTGGTGGCAGAAGTTGCCATAGAAACATGACTTGGACCACAACAGTCGACTGACTCCAAATGTCTGTGCTTGTATAACAGAAAATGGCGACTGATTTGGCTGGAACCGGCGGCAAGGCATTTCTTTAATGGGTGATGTCCATCTTTTTACGGTCTATGATCTGGACACAACTGTAATCTCTCAATATGGAACTGGATCAATGGACCGTACCATTAAATCAATGAAAACATCGGAACAAAGGATGGAAATCTGACTGGAAAACTGGACATTTGATCATGAAAGTACAGCCACATATGCAAATAAATGACACATTAATTTACAACGGAGGACCGATGGCTACAGTCAAAAGTTCCAAACTGGTGTTTTTGTTCCTGCAGGACGTGATTTACTGAGAATAAGTTTGAATCTTTGACATTTGGGCAGCATTGAAGGTGATGTAAAGCCTGTTTATAGACATATTCACCACCTCCTGGCATTAAAGTAAAATAATTGTGTGTGCAACAATCCTAAAATGATGCCAAACTCAAGATATGTTTAAAGATTATTCACCAAACTGGATTCATTGAAAGGATTTTGACGAACGACTGCTGGGAAAAATGGTCCAAGGACTCAACTTCTGACACTTCTACTGGTATCTGACTATGAAACTCCTTACAGAGAATGATGAATTTTACTGTTCCAACAAATCAACTATGGAGTTGGAATATAGATGTTCATAAGACTTGGGATGCTCTGGAGAATTAAGAGTGAAATGAGGCTGAATGTCGGTGTGGAGTAATGAAATGGTTTCTTGGACACATTTTTTTGTTTGGACCTGGACATGAAAGTGAAATCAGTTCTTGGAATTTCCAACCTAAAGACAATAGTGCAGAAAACACAATCAAACGAATACCCACTTGAACTACACAACTGAGACTTTGGCTGCGTAAGGATTCGAGTTCCGGTGGTCCAACAAGGAAAGTGGACCTGACGACTTTTATTTTGAAAAACCACATTAAGGTTTGGATCTACTTGGGATGGTAGCAACTGATTTCATGTCCAGATGGTTCATGAAAGTCATTAAAACGGAAGGAATTTAGTTTTTTCAGGTTGAATGTGGTCATTTTCAAAACAAAAGCTTCTGGGCCCAAACCGACGCTTTGTGATGCGTTTATGGTTCTGTTGGTTTGGGTTTTGTTCTGAGGTCCGGGTTAAATTCAAATTGAAGTTCATAAGCTGACAAA
>NC_050524.1:3951615-3961614 GCF_002922805.2 Oryzias melastigma | reverse complement strand
ATTTACACTTGAATCCGTGTACTTTTCTTTCTGGAGGCAGAATAAACTGCCTGTTACTGAATATTCCCCAACAGCCTTTGTGTTTCTACATTTCTACTACAAACACATTTTGGGGTAAATGTTTTTCTGCTGGAAAATGTCACTTGATTGAACCCTTTCCCCCACTAACATTTGTGGAGACATCTGAAAGTCGTTTAAATGACTTTGTTCACAGGAAGGTCCATTCTGGAGCGGATTAAATCTGTTTTAAACTTTTTTTTTTTTTTTTTATGTTGAGCAGTTTGAATCAAATGCTCCACAATGAAATGCATCAACATTTTAGAGGCTCATTTCTTGTGAATATTTAACATTCATGTCAGTGTTCAGGAGATGTTATTAACACTAACCCTCTTCATGATGTCATTACTTGTCGTTTGACGATAAGGTTGCAACAAACTTTTGTTAAAAGGACCCTATTTTTTTTTTTTTTTTCTTGCAGGTTAAAATATTTCTGCAACCTTATTTTTAGCAGAAGTCTCCAGATTTGTTCTGTCAATCATTGATGTTCATTCATGCTCTTTATCCAGTGATTAAACTGGGTAGATTCTAAATTTGTTTTTTGCCGTTTGAACTTCAACTTTTAATGTTCCATCCTAAAAATAACCAGGTGTTTATGTTTTCAGATGTTATTCAGAATGTTTCATGCATCTTTAAACCTGTTGAAATAATTCACTAAATGCATGAAGCTGTTTGTCTTCTGTGGTTCTTCTCTTGAAGGATCAGAAATCTGACTTTTGAAAGGTCGGATATTTTGGTGGCAGAATTATCTGCCTGATTTTCATTTTTTGTTTGATTGGGATTCTTCTTTCCAGCCTCCATGTTTCTGCATTTCAGCATCAGTTACAGGAACTTGGTCACTCAGTGGTTGGCTTGTAAAGTCCACCGTCCTCATGAGTCTGTTCCCTGAACAATCAAACTTCTGACCAATTTTTAGTTTCCATTTAAATGACCCTGTTATTGTTTTAAAACGGTCAAATCAACATTTTTATTCTTGCAGGCGTGATGATGTCACTCGATTCACTGTCGGGTTATTGGTCACATTTGCTGGATCTGTTTTAAGGAGTTCGTCTGAACTTTAAACATTTACATCCAATGATGGTTTGTTTGGTTCTGTTGGTGGAAGAACATTCTACAGTCGGAGCATCAGAACTCTTCATCACAGCAGTGACTAAAACTGTTATTTGAACCTGCAGATTCAGTGTTTTCAGGTCAATGTGCAGCAAGTTTCTTCAGTTCTTGCTGTTGTACTTGAAGCTTGTTGGTAAAGGAGGAACCTTCAGTAAAAAGGTGAATTCATGCAATAACAGATGATGTCTTCACAGATGATCACCAACTTACTAAAGTTCAATTTGTTGATGGTAGAATACCAACATCTTGGGGTTTTTGAGTTTACTCAGACATGGATTTATAAACATTTGGAATGGGATCTCCACTGTATCTGTGGATGAGTCACTTATTTTTATATATGGAATCTTCATAATCGAGATCCTTCAACATATCGGGAAGGAACTTTTGATCAACAAGTTTGGATTTCTTCATCTGAACCGGATATTTGACCTGAAAAGAAAACTGACACTAAAAAGTAAAGTTCTGCTGTTGAGCTGAAGACAGAACAAATCTTTATTCTGCGTTCAGTGGAGACATTTCCACAAACTTTACAAAAGTTTTCCTGACAAATGTTCACTGTTCCAATGGAAAATGATCAATACTGTTAAACTACAAGGAAGCTGGAGAACAAAGTCGTGATGGACGAGTTGGGAATTGTTCTAACTTTAGATGGACACGAATGGATGCTCAAGAAGTTGTAAACCCCCTCCCCCAAAAAAATCTCCTCTGAATTTCAATGAAGTGAAAATGAATCATGAACATGAGAGGAGAAAGTCATGGATGGTGTAAACTCTGTTCTTCTGGTTCCCTTCTGCAGCTGCACGAAGATCCGTGACGTTTGATCAGAGTGGACCTAAAAGCTTCTGAAGCTACTTTAAAAATGTTGGTTCTGAGCAGACTAAATGACATGTTTTCAGTTTATTCTTAACTGACCCACAAAATGAATCCTACTGCCGGTAGTTGGATCAAACCAGTCTGAGACTATTGTTCCATTTGATTTATTTCAAGCATAGATTATAAACAAAATACAGGACACAATGCAGGATTATTTCAAACTTTACTATTTAGAATGTGTGTAAATGTGTTTTCATGTGAAGAGGAAATATTCTGGAGCATCATCAGGAAAATGTTTTACAAAAAAAAGAAAAAAAAATGTGACATTAGGAACTCAAACTATATATATACAGTTGTCTGTTTAACCTACTTTACTTTAGTAAATATATCTATAATGGACTAAAATACCCTTAAGTACAGTACTAACTATTATAGGTTTTTCTCTTCAACTTAATTAGTTAAAAACTCTTTTCTCCTTTCCTCCCTTCTCTATCATCTCTCCATTTCCCTCTTTTTTTTTCCGTCCGGTCCGACCAGAAATGCATCATTGTTACACAGCTTTGGCTCAAATAAAAGGAGTTTGAATTTTATTCAAACCCCTTTTGTTAAACTAAAATCTGTCCAACACGAGAGGCCTTCAGCTCGCGTCTGCTGGCTCAGCTGCTGGACAGGACAAGTTTAACAAGTAATAAAAGCTGTTTTTATGCTAAATGTTTGGATTTCTAAGCAGAAGGATTTGTTCCAAGTAATTTATTTTTGACAATTTATCAAGCAAAGCCAGACAACGAAGTTTGAGTTTATTAAACCTTTTTAAAGAAAATGCTGTTCAGTTTTTGGCAACAAAAACTGAATAAGTATCTAGAAAATGGCCCGTTACATATAAGCTGCAGGTTTTTATTCCAAGTGTAAAAATGTGAAATGTCAATTGAATAAAACTCTCCGATACTTCTAGAATAAAATTTAAAGTTGATCATATTGAAACGTTAAATTGTAAGTTTGGTTTGGTAATGCAACCACAAGCAGCACAGTCCAGTGCTTTCTTGTGCCGGTCCCAAGTCCGGGTAAATGCAGAGGGTTGTCGGGTGGAACTCCGGCGTAAAACGTCGAACAAAGCAGAGAAATGATCCGTCTCTGGAGGTTCCTGGAGAAGAAGTCTCTTCCAGCAGGTTCAGTCCAACATGGAGGACTTTGAAAAGCAGCAGAAAGAAGTTTAAATCAGTTTCCAGATGCAGTTTTTTTTTTTTTTGTTTTTTTTTAGTAGAAAAAAAATTATAATCAATGTTTCATAATCTCCGATCATCTTTTGATCCAAAGTGTTCCAAAGGATCTTTGAATTATGCCATCGTTGTTTAGGACATAGTTTCTGCAGAGCAGCAGGAGTTGATTAGAAAGTCACATGACATGTGACTGTTCAAGCATGGAAGTAAGCCTGTACCGATTTCCCATCATCCCTCTGTTTACACTCTCAATATCCGATGAATCCAGCCGTACAGTTCTGATCCAGATTCCAGCTCAGACGTTCATGGATCTGTTGGTCGGAATGGAGCGGAGCAGGGAGCTTTTCCCAGACCCGCTTGTTTGTTCCTGATTCTCCATAATCTGAATACTCAGGAATCCAGTTTTAATCTTATTCTATCATTAACGATCTAATTATAGTTTTGTCTTTTAGGATCAGAACTGAAACTCTGAGTGATCTTCTGCTCTGAAACGTTACAGATCTATCGCCTCACTACAGAAACTATTGCAGCTGCTGGATCAACGATGAATTCTACAACTGATTTCTGATGTTTTGTATCACATTACTGACCAATTAAAAATAAACTAGTTTATGGAAATAAATCATTATTGGTTGCGTGGTCTTTTATTTTTATTTTTTCCCCTAAAAATGCTAAGATTAGATTTGTTTCCATATTTGCAGCTTTAACTACTACAAAGTGTGATATTTCTAATGATTAGAAAGCTGCAGTTTCCCCACATCAGACCTGATCTCCAGTCCTCGGACACTAAATCAGGATGGACATCAGATACTGAGGTTAGTTTAAAGTTTGAGTTTAAGACGATCCCCGATGTTGGTATTTATTTTTGCCTCTTTCTGCACCTACTTTATAAATATTTATTTTTAACAATGTGCAAACAAATCTTAAAAAAATTAAAATCTTACATCTTACAATGACTTGATGGTTTGGGGACTAAATGTTCATGAGATCTTTTCATGTTTATGATTTCTGGATCTGCAGAAACGTTCAGCTTTTAGAATAAAGATGGAAGCAGCTTCTTGATCTGCTCAGATGTTCATCAATTTAAGTTTCAAACTTTTGTTTTGCTACTGTGAATATCCTGAATGCTTCAGGCTTCCACATGTTTTCATTTGAACGTTTTTCAGCTAAAACTCTGAGCTCGCCTGATAACAAACTTCATCATAATTCATTATTTTCTGCTTTAGCATTTGTAAAACCTGAACTTCAGGGGCTTTGAAATTTGAGTTGTAGCACTTATTTATTTTAAGCCTTTATTTTTAAATAGTTTTATTGATCAACTGAACATGACAGAAAATGGATCAACATTCAGCAAATCAACAGATTTTAATTACAACCAGGAGGAACTAATGCAGAAGAACAGAAAACAATTGTCTCAAATTTAGAAATGCAGGGCTTTATTTAAATGTATTTTTAGGGTTATATCTGATAGAAAATGGGAAAAATATTATATAAAGCATTTAATGATGCATTACATTAAACTTAAAATAGGGCAATACTTGTAACTTCCTAAAACCTGTTTTCTGTACAATAAATTGCAGCTGTTAATATTCAAAAACATTTTTTAAATTAAACATTTTAAGGTTGGAAAAAAAAACATTTTAGTTGGAGAGTTTCTCTTCTTTTTTTCAATTTTATACCAATCTTCCTGTCAAATTACTCTACTTTACTAAAAGAAATATTTTCCTCTTAGTAATGTTTTGTCAAATTTGACCTTTTATTTTTTTTTTTTTTAGTCTTGGATATTGAATTTGAACCTTTAAACCTTTAATAAACTTGTTGGTTAGAAATACTTTGTAGAACAAAATGGGCAGTAGTCATTGCTGCAGCATTCAACCCACTTTCATCTGAAGATTTTCTCTTTTGAATTGTTGTATCCTTCTGGAAATAAAAATAACAGTCAAATGTACAATTGTAGACCTACAGTATAAAAGTAATTTGGACAATAGCGATGAATCAAGTTTGTATATTACACTGCAAAATAGTAAAATATATATCAATTCATATGTGGCTTTGCCCAGTAAACATTCTGTTTTCCACTGTTTTGTCATGCATGCACATCATATTTGGGTTATAATGAGGCAATATTAATGAATTAAACAAAAAAAAGTTATAACAAATAAACGATGAAAAGATGCAAAAATTGTACATGCTGTAAAATTCTGCAAGATGTATTGCTAATGAACCATCATTAATTTAGGTTTACACAAACACTAAGATAAAAGCTAAGCTTCATATAAACAATGTTTGTTTCTGCAAAAAAATGAGATTTATTGGTTTAGTTTTTATATTTTAAGATTTATCTGATAAATTACCTTGTTTATGTTGTAACAGCGCTTCGATAATGTTTTTACTCTTACTACTCACGTGTGCAATGTGCCTCGTAAAGTCTTCAGAAAGTAACAAAACAAACTCCAACCAGTAGGGGGCGCTGTGTTAAAAAAGCCTGGGTCCTGAGAATGCGGTCCTGAAAAGGCTGCTTGGTCTCCAGGCCTGCAGGCACACCCTTCTCTCAGTCTGGCCTCTCTGACTTTATCTCCAAAACCTCTAACATNCCAACCAGTAGGGGCGCTGTGTTAAAAAAGCCTGGGTCCTGAGAATGCAGTCCTGAGAATGCAGTCCTGAGAACGCTGCTGGGTCTCTGGGCCTGCAGGTTTATACTACTGAGCATTTTTAATATATATACATATATGTATATATATATATATATACACATATATATATATTATCATTTTCACTCCTGAGATATTAGCATATTTTAATTTGATGTTTCTTTGGAGAGGAAGTCAATATTTTGGGTTACCTGTCACCTAGACAAAATGCTCTCCTTACTGCTGTCAGGAAGACTTGTCCTTGTTAGGCATCTAAGTTTTATAAATGATGGGTCTAAGCCCTTTTTTTCTTCAGCCTTATAGCCAGTGTCCTCACATCTTCATTTGACTTTAACCGGTTTCGCCGAAGGTCGGCGTGCCGGCTTTGAACCGTCCCTTCTTGTGTGAATGTGTAGCATAGCAGAGCAGGACATTTCCTGCGTCCTTGAACGCTGCAGAAACAGATCAGAGATGATAAAACAAGCCTTTGAAAAGCGCTTTGTTGCAGCCTGTGAAAAGAAAAATACAGAAAGAAATAGCGGGACTGTTAATAGATGAGGATGCAGTGAGTTTCCTGTGCAAAAATTTAAAGGGTAACCAAACTGGGAAGTTGGAGTCTGACTCCACCCACAGTGGAAATTTGAAAATCCGGTCAGAGGGGCGGGGCTTTGGAGCAGGACTGTTATCATTAGTGGAGCTGGAGATCATAACATGGGACATGAAGCTTACATGGTTTGACCAATCACATAATTCAACTGAAATACCTCTATTCAATCTTTAGGGGGCAGCACACAGATGTTTATTGACCATATTTTTAAAGAATTAAACAATTTTATTTTAATTTATCACCCACAGACATAACTTTTAAGCCCCAATTTATAGAGGACAAAAGCCAAAAAAAAGTTGATTTAGGGTTTGGTTAATAAAAGAGAACATTTTATTAGTTTTATTTAGAAAATATGCATTTTTTTTAAACTGTCAGTTGTTAACGCATTTTTACAAGAAAAGAAGTTGAAACTTGTTTTTTGTGACGTGATTTAAAACAACATCTGGAATAACAATGAGAATTTACTGCCTATTCCTATTGCATTTTCGTCAGCTCACCTAATAAGTTAAACTATTTGTCTTAAATCCAGCTTCTTTAGTTTATGAGTTTTGAGACTTTTGAAAGACTGAAGGCGACAAATCTTTACCCTTTTGAATTTTTTAAAAATACCTTTCAGTTACCTTAATTGGTAACTATAAAAAACAACATTATACCCAGAATACTTTTGCACAATAAAAAGAAACAAGAGATGAACTCTGAAAAGGATCTAAACTGTTTGTAAAACACTATTCTAGAAAGGTGTCTCAAAGCTCCTCTGATAAAAGTCACTCCGTGTCCAAAGCCATTCATAAACATTTTCATAAGGCAGTAAATCATTTTCCCTCAGAAACACAGGAGTTCAGAGATGATCGTGCATGAGTGCAATTATGAGAGCCACAGAAAAATCAATACCTGAGTGCTGTTATGTGCGGTTACAGCTCCTCACTACACATGACTTATGTTCGGGGCATGCATGACCTGACAGGTTCAAAGACATTAGCACTTAGAGATTATTGTTTTAAGCAGGTTTTTACAACTTTATAATATTTGATGCCCGGGTAAGAATAACATAAAATGTTAAAAAATATATAAATTAGATTTAATTTTGACAGAACATTCAATAAGTGGTGAAACGTTTGGGGATTTTAAAGTCCAATAAAAATGCATTTTATTTATTCTTTTTGATTTTCTTCTAAGGTAATAAATTAAATTATTTTCTGATTGTTTCGTGCGTATAGTTGTGGCTCTGCGGATGCTTTTATAGATTGAGTCTTTACTCCATTACATAAACTCTGGATAAATCCTGCTGTACTGATTTCTAGTAATCTATGTTCCAACAGTAACGGGATTATTTTAAGCCAGAGCTGCAGCAGCAGCAGCAGCAGAGGAGACTGCCTCACCCCTAGGGCGTACTTTAATAGGCTTTCAACAGCACAGCAAAGTGACATTGGTCGTCCTCCAGTTTTCGGTACATCAGACTAGAATTGTTCTCACTGCAGTCGAGCTTCTGGTCAACGTCTTGCAATATCAAAGTGAGTAAGTTGTTTTTTAAAGAAGTTTTGATATTTGTTGATCCATTTACCTCAAGACTGATCCCATCAAGTCAAAGACCTACAAATATTTACAAAAAAACACCATACACTTTTGATTTAGCTAAATAATAAAATCATGTTCTGCTTGTTTATTTGTAGCTGATCCAATAAAACAAGACATTCATTGAATGTTCTTTTGCAATGGGACTAGTAGATCCTGAAATGCAATCTTTATAATCATTTAGACTACTTATTAAAAAGAAATCATTCAAAAAAGAACAAAAGAATGAGATGAATAATCATTAGAATGATCAGGGTTTTAAAATTTTTCATCTTCTGAATTGTTGGAGTAGAGAAACTTTTCGATCAATTTAAAACATCTGATTTGACTGCAATGAATCTGTTTTACTGAAGAAAGAGAGGTGGACACGGATTTACTGACAGATTTTTTTGCTCCAGGAATGAACTCTGTCATTTCTGGAGTTTTAGGGAAACTGCTTCAGTTCTTCATTCATATTATTCCCACTTTTCTTCAACAGATTTCACACAAACTCAGGAAGGAAAAAAATAATTAGGATTTTTTTTATTGATAAATGACAATTTTAAAAAAAATCTAAAAAAAATAAAGGAAATTGACAAATGGAGAAAAAAAGACGATCAAAGTAATTTCTGTTAAAGGGGCAGGTTTTTAATAATATTTGAAGAATTATTTATGTCATTTTTCTTTTTTTCCATTACAAATGAATTGCAGATTTATTTATTTTACACTTAAACACTAAATCTGGCAATTTACAACTTCCCCCTGAAGAACAAAGAAATGAAAACACAAAGTTTCAATGAAAAAAGGAAAAAAGAAAGAAAACAAAGTTGTAAATGTTCTTTCTACAAACACAATTGTCTCCTTCAGTTTTTTCTCTTGTAGTTTCAGTTGTAGTTTCACCTCTATTGTGGCTCTATAGTCTCAATAAAAAATGCTAACAAATGAATAAATAATAGATTAGTTAGTTAAGTTTTGTTATTTCTGTTTGGATTTTTATCATGTCATGCAACAAACTAACAAACAAAAAACTAAATGTGTGTTTTTAATTCATTGTTAGTCAAGTAAAAGTCTCCAAAAGTTTTTTATTTATTTATTATTTTGGTAAATTTCACTAAAGTGATTAAAGTTTTGGGATTTTTTTTTTTTTCAAATGTTTGAAAATGGTTTAGAGTTGTGTTTTTTTTTCAATATAAATAGTTATTTTTTTAAAATAAATATATTCTATTGAAATTTGTTTATTTTTTAGATTAACAGGGAAAAAGTACCCTAAAATCTTAAAAAATATCATGCTTGCATTTCCTTGCTTTGTAATTCAAGAAAAGCTGCTTCAGGACCTTTTTCTGACAGAGTGGGTTTTATTTTGAAAGGAACTAGAGTGCGCTGCTGTCAAAAGTAAAAGGAGTTACAAATGTTAAGATATAGAAACAGTTGTAATCAATTTCTATTCAATTTAAAAACTAAATTTATAAATAAATGCTTATTTTTTTCTTAAAAAGCACAAATATTGTGCATTTTTAAACAATAAAGTGAGACTTTGTGGCTCCGGTTGGGTTCTGGTCTGTAAGAAACTTCACCAAATGGCTCCTTTAGCGTTAAAGGTTGCAAAGTCATTGATTGTGACGTCACTGATTCCATTTGTGTTGCCGCTTCCTTTATTTCACATGACAACAACACAAAAGCATGAACAAAAAATGTGTCAAATCCCAATTTTAAAGAAAACTGATTTGACTCCAAAAAGCTTTAGATTCGTGTACAGAAATTTCTTCAGATTTTTCATTTCTGACTATAATCACAACTCTACAGAATATTACAAAGTTTGGTCCCAAATCATCTAAAGCAGAGAAATCACTAAAGCTTTTCACTTCCTTCATGAACTTCAGGGACTATTTGAGTTTACAAAACTCCGCTGTGTCTCCATAAACACCAAACACACAGAGTCCCGGATGGAGCGGCTGCGTGAAAGTGGTCAGGACTCTGTGGAGGAGAGTCATGCTTTCAGAGACGCCGTAGAAGG
>NC_050524.1:3932276-3933694 GCF_002922805.2 Oryzias melastigma | reverse complement strand
TCTTACTCTGATTCAAAATAGATATTTAGTCTGTACTTGAGGATCATCAGGGGTGAGAGATGGCGATCACACTCACTCTTCTCACTCTACTTGTCACACTTTATCTCTCTTTGTGAGAATTCAGACACGGAGATCCAATCAGTCTTGGCCTTTTTCCTTGAAAACGACACGCTCTGAACCATTTATCCCCTCCAGATTAAACAGCATGGTTGTCCCGTCCTTTATCAGAAAACATCCCGAGATCTCTGATTCTTATAGTCAATATTCAAACACGGTCCTTGAATCAATCACATAGAAATAGTAGATAGAAAATAGAAAATGTACTCAGACACTATGATCTCCATTTATTTATTCTTTTTTATATTTGTTTTATATCTGTAAGAGATTTTATTGTTGCCCTGCGACAGACTGGCGACCTGTCCAGGGTGTACCCCGCCTTCGCCCATCAGTAGCCGGGATAGGCTCCGGCGCCCCGTGACCCCGAAAGGGAAGAAGCGGTTAAGAAGATGGATGGATGGATTTTATTGTTGAACTAATGATACAACAAAAGGAATTTATGCTAAATAAAATATCTAAATTCATTTTTAATGAACTAATAGAAACCCACTTCTATTATTATAGTATTTTTTTTGCTTGTTTTTGTGGCATTTTTCTAAAAATGGAGGACGTATATAAAGAAAATTAAGTTCAAAATTGCTTTTTTTGAGTATTTCATCATTTAAATCATTGTGAATCAGGAGGCCACAAGCTCTCAGTAATGAGGAGGGGAAAGGAGGCGGGGTTACTCCACCCTAACAGTCCCGCCCACAACTCCGAGGTGAATTTCTAATGAAATAAAGCTGCTCTTTTTTAATTTTGGCAAGAAAATGTCATAATCGTGATCAAAATTCCACTTGGAAAGCTGGTTGGAGAAACATATTTTTATATTTATGCCTGCAACTACACATACAGATGGTGGTGTCGGGTTGTAACCTTTGAATTAGAAACATGTCTGCCTGTACCTGACATGTTGGCAGATTCATTTATTGCTTTTGCCTTCAATTTATGTGCCAAAGCTTAGCCTGTCAGCTGCTGTCAGTCCAGCTTAAGCTAGTAATAAATAAATAAATAAATAAATAAATAAATAAAAAGCAATGTTTCTACTCTTAGAAACACATTTTTCCCTATTTAATGATAAAAATGAATCATATTTATATATAACTGCTTTGTGTTACACAAATCCTGGCTCTCTCACCCCATCAGCCTCTTCATATTTCATTTCCGTCCCTATCCAACATTCCCTTAACGCGGCGTCGCCACCACTGCCTCCTCTCATTATGCAACAGGACTTTGCCCTGGCGTTCACTGCTCGCCGTGCTATGGAGCTCCTGAAACGGTTCCAGCTCTGACAGCAGCAGCAGCAGAACCTCCTCCATTCA
>NC_050524.1:3920619-3932176 GCF_002922805.2 Oryzias melastigma | reverse complement strand
AAACAGTCAGGAACCAGACAGAGAATCTTAAAGACTTTAACAAACGTAAACATGAACAAACTGAACGAAGAGAGAAACAAAAAGAGAATCAAAGCAGCAGAGCTGACAGAACTGAACTGAATCCAGATATTTCAACTACTCACACTATGATAGGGACATGAGCTGCCTTTCCATCACAAATATGTGTTAACCTTTATCCATTTTTTGAAATGTAGGAAAACACAATTTCACAACAAGTACACTATTTCAATGAAATTGTAATTATACAAATAAACACAAACCAACTCACATAATAAATTACTTCAAAACATGGTGACAGATGTAATCAATACTTTGATTTATGCAACAGAGACACTGTTTGTTGTCTATTTGTTAGTTGCTAAATTGTATAGGGACTCAATCATCCTATCAAGCATAATAACATATTCTCAGGTTTGAATAAAGTTCATGGTCACATTGTATACCTACAAGAAGCAAACTTGCTGAACAAAGATCTCACTAGACTTCTCAGAGGGGTTTAAACTGTGTTTTCACTTCAATTCTGACAGTAAAAGTAGAGGAGTATCCATTCTATTGCATTAGGATGTACAATATGTTGAACCTCAGACTACAAGGGACTTAATACATGAGTCGGTAGATGGAGGAGAACTAAATTGAGCTCTAAACCCAAATTTGGACGTTCTAGAACTAAAATTACAACACACATCAAGTCTGCCTGATGTATTATATTAACAAGTTTCTTGATGCCTACGGAGTGGTGAATCCTTGAAGAGATCCAAACAGTTTTCCTTTTTCTCCCCAGTGCATCAGAGTTATTCAAGAATTGACTATTTCCAAGAAGATAAACTTCTACCCATACTTATAGGTTAATGACATAGAACATGATGTCATCATATAGATTGTTTTAAACTCAGCTTCTCTTGGAATAAACCTGGATCTTTCTTGTGGAGACTTAATTCCAGATTACTGTTTGATCAAAAAGTAATTGTTTTTTTAGCCCCAAATATCAAACACTGATAACGTCAATAGCAGGTATTTCCACCATTTACACCAATGACAGCTTGACAGTGACGTTTCCTGCTCCTCTCCAGCCTCATGATGTTGTTCTGAGGCGTTCCACTCTTCAACAAGAGCTACATCCAGGTCACTTCAGAGGTCTGATCATCCAGTCTCTGCTTCAGCTGGTCCCAGACGTGCTCTATGGGGTTCAGGTCAGAGGTCATTGCTGGTCAGACCATATGAGACACTCCCACCACCTGAAGTCCAGCTGTGACAATTCTGGCACCATTTGGTGGAGCATCATCATCCATGAACAGAAAGTTGGGGGAGTTCTGGTGGAACTGGAGGATGATGATGGTTGTATGATGTCTCTGAAGTAAGAGCATGCAGTGACTGGACCATCTACAATGACCAAACACGGTGTTGGTCAGCATGATGATGGTGGAGCGGTAGAAGGTGACCAGCAGGTTTTGGTGGAGTTNAGCTGGTCCCAGACGTGCTCTATGGGGTTCAGGTCAGAGGTCATTACTGGTCAGACCATATGAGACACTCCCACCACCTGAAGTTCAGCTGTGACAATTCTGTCACCATTTGGTGGAGCATCATCATCCATGAACAGAAAGTTGGGGGGGTTCTGGTGGAACTGGAGGATGATGATGGTTGTATGATGTCTCTGAAGTAGGAGCATGCAGTGACTGGACCATCTACAATAACCAAACAGGTTTGTTCTGACTGGTGATGGCTGTCCAGACGGTTGTTTCTCCTTCGCCAAAGCCAACCCTAGAGACCATGATGACCTTCTGCGTTTTGCTCATCCCGCCTTCTCCAGCAACGCTGACGACCATCATTTATATGGGTGGTGATCCGACACTCATCAGTAAACAAGATGGTGGACCAGTGCTGCATTGTCCAGGTCACATGGTCTTGTCTCCACTGTAAACATTCACAGCAGTGTCTTGGTGTCAGTGGAGTCACCTGTAGCGGCCGTCTGTCATTCAAGTCACAGGGTTGAAGTCGGTTATGATTTATCCAGAAACCCCAGAACCTTGGGCAAGACACTGAACCCCAAACTGCCTCTGATGGGAGGTTAGCGCCAGTGTCCAGCAGTGGAGCCAACATCTGTGTGTGTGAATGGGTTAGTGACTGTGGAGCACTTCGGGCCTTTGAAGGAAAGTAGAAAACCGTCATATAAGTATGCGCCATTTACCATAGCACTTTTCTCAGAGAGCGAGTCACAAAATGCTTCACAAAGATTAAAACAAAATAAAATCAGATAAACAACTAGAGCAGGTAAAACCTAATAAAACATACTCAGGAATAAAAGTGAGCACAAGTAAAACTCAGCTAAAAGCTTTTCTAAAAAAAACATCTTAACTTGAGTTTTAAAACACTTGACTGAGTCACTCTGGTGCAGACACTCATTCCAGAGTCGGGGAGCACCTATACGTGGTATCATGGCATTCAGGAACAGATCTCTTCAGCGTGGGGGGGTTAATACGGGTAAATAAATAGAATGCAGATTAAAAATGACAATAATACAGACCCAAAGTGCTGTACAATGACAGAATAAAAACATATGAAGAATCATATAAAACAGATTAAAACTGTGGAAAAATAAAGTTAAGTTGTTCAAAGAAAACATGTCACAAACATAACATAAAAGACAATAAATTGAAATGTGGTGGTATCAAAGAGAGAGACAGAACCTCTTCACTGTGTAATAAAAGCCGAGTAAAAAAGTGGGTTTTAAGAGAGGACTTAAAAACAGACAATGATGAAGACTCTCCAAGTATCTGATAAGTCCAAGTATCAAACAAATGTTCAAAAATCAAGGAGAAATGTGCAAGTATCAGGTGGCTCGTGGTATAAATGTGTCATTCAGTGACAGCTTTTGGAAGGAAACCCTCCCCGAGTCTGTTGGTTCTGGTCAGCACGGCCCTGTAGCGTCTTCCAGAAGGCAGCAGATTGAAAAGGTGAAACCTGCAGTGAGTATTGTCCTTCAGGATGTTTCTGGCTCTGTTGAAGCAGACGGAGGTATAGACAGAGACTATTGTAGACGGAGACTATTGTAGACAGCAGGCAGAGACTATTGTAGGCAGAGGGCAGATGATGATTTTCTGTGCAGTGTTGGTCGTCTTCTGCAGACTCTTCCTGTCAGTCTCTGTGCAGCTGCAGAGCCAAACTGACACGGTGTTGGTCAGCATGGTGATGGTGGAGCGGTAGAAGGTGACCAGCAGGTTTTGGTGGAGTTGCTGCTTCCTGAAGACCCTCAGGAAGTGCAGCTGCCACTCGGTAATTTGAAGGACTCCACTCGCTCCACTCGTTCACCGTTCATGTACAATGGAGCGTTCTGTTCTGCAGGATGTTGTTAGATTCTCTCCACTCTCCAAGTTTCAGGACTTCCTCATTCCCTTCAGTTATCAGCCCCATCACTGCTGTACCATCAGTGAATTTAACAACGATGTTCCTCAGGTGGGTGAGACTGCAGTCAGATTTGTAGAGAGTAGAGAAGTGGATTCAGCACACAGACCTGAGGGGAGCCGGTGCTGACAGTTCGGATAGATGAGAAGTGATGACCTAGTTTCACTTGCTGGACTAGAAAGTCCTTTATCCATGAGCAGGTGGGTGATGGAAGCTGACCAATGTGAAGCATTTTATACTCCCATGTGACAAACAGTCAAACTCCACAAAACATGTTTGTGTTGTTTAGTCAAAGGCAGTAAATCCTCAGCTTTACTCTTCTAGTTAGCATTCCTCTGTAACCGGTAATCTGATCAAAGTTTTGCTGATGATGTGTTTTCTTTTCTTCATGCACATCCAGATGTACAGATCATGTTCTCACCTCTAGTCTGTGGTTTATGTTTGTTCAACATCGGTCTAAGGAAAAAAAAAGGAAGAGAAAAAACACCAGTAAGACAGCAGGTCATCAGAGTACAAATATGTGTCTTGATTCAAAAGACTTTGACCAAGAGAAGATGACAGAATCCACTCTTTCTTTTATCTCTGTAAACCTTTAGCTGAGATTGTTTCTAACCTTTAAATGTTAGGAGGCATCAGAATAACTGCTGACAATGTTGAAAAAGTCTTGATTTCAAAGTAGGAGCGAGGTTCCTCCAGTCAGATAAACAGTTTCCTCTTTACCCGGTAATCTCTCTATCTGCTTTTTTTGTAAGTCTTCTGTTTTCTAAAGTACAAGCAGATTGAATGTTCACATTTTGAACAAATGTTGATAGAAACGTGATTGTTTTTCAGAGAAACAAAATAAATAGTGTATGATAAATTGTAAAACCAACAAGAAAAAACAAACAAATATTAAAGTTTCAGTTGTTTTCAGACACTTTCTGTATGAATAGTGTAACATTGATTTAAAAAAAAAAAATTCATTTTATTTTGTGATTACATTTACAACAGAGGCAGAGCTAGATTATTTTCTATGCACATATAACATTTGAGCAAAAAATACCCAGCATGCACCGCTCTGCAGGTCATCTGTGCAGCACTGCGTCTGTCTTGGTCATCTCAAACACACTTAATAATACAGTACATAAATCTGCTCCCTTCTGTAGACATTAGCTGCAACCAACCAGCTTGCTAAAAACTGGTCACATGACCTCATGTTCCAGCATTCACTGTTTGGACACAGAGATTTGCAAACAAGAAAACAGAACCTGTTAAGTGTTATTTTCTCATGGAATTTGCAGGAAATGGAGTCAACACAAATTGTTTAGTGCCATGGAGGCAAACTCAGGGTCATTCTGCTGTCAGCAGGACAGAGCGAGAAGAGGCGGGAATCTCTGAGGTCTTCTGGACACGATGGGTTCGGTCTTCCACAGGGTCCAAAGAGACACGTCCATTGCATAAAAGTTCCATTTAGTGCTTTGAATTATTTTTTCTCTACTTAGGATAGTGAAGACAAGCTCAATACCTCACCATTAGCATGCTAACACTAGCCACGATTAGCATTTTACTTCATATTGTGATATGTAGAAAAAAATAAATCAAATAATAGAGGCAAACCAGCCGTCTAACGTAGGCTTTGCTCCTCACGGAGGTCTGACTCTGCACAGTCAGGTTGTGTCCGAATTCTCCCCCTAATGTACATTCGCCATTTTTAGTGCTGTCCGAATCTACTAATTCCAAAATCCAGCGCACTGGAAATTTCCCAGAAGTCTTTGCGAGAAACTAGCTTACATCGATGATCACTAGATTGGCGGATATAGACCACAATGCATTGCGGTTGAACAATTTCAAACAAAAAAACTTGTTTAAATGTAATATTTGAATAAACCATCCACATTTTCACCATCAAAACACAGTGGAGTCATAAAGAAAATCAGCGAAATGTTTGTTTTTTCCCCCCTTGTGAAATCGGCGACGTCATATCTGGTGTTTAGAAAAACTAAAGAAAAGTTGTGAGTATCGTATCCGAATTATCTTTAAAATCCAGGGCACTAAATAGTCCCGCACTATGTAGTTTTTTAGTAGTTATATAGGGGTTAGGGGGGAATTCGGACAAAGCCTCAGTGAAACTTTTCCCCCATCTTAGAAAATCCCCACTTATCTCCGATTGGATAAAGCACCATACAGACAGATGACACTACCAATAAAATGACAGAATTAACAAAGATAATATGCACATGTTAGATTGTAGGGTGAAAAAAATCACTAAATGCAAAACTAAAGTTTCTTTTCAATTAAACTTGAAATAAAAATTGACAAAACCATACACGTGGCTGTTAAGTTTTTTTTAAAAAACAATCTTATTTATGTATCTTTAAAAAATATGAAAGTATGTTTAACATTTTCTTCTATTTTATTAACAATGCTTATTTACTATCTAACTGTGTATTTAACAGGTAATTTTTGAAAATTTCTACTAGGCTATAATGTTAATAAATTAAAAGTTGAAATTTGAAAATAATAAGCATAAACTCCGAAGCTACAACTAAAAATATATTAATATAAGCATTTACATAATACAAGTCATTTAGTAAAACTAATAGGTTTTATGTATTATATATATAGACATACACCTCCCCTCCAGGTTTTTTTATACAAAAGAAAAAAACAGAATTTACTGACCTCTAGTGGTCACAATAAGAACTTCAACAGATTCGTCTGCCGTCAAAAGACTTAAACTAAAATTCTTTAAAGTAAGATATCTTGTTTGTATTAATCGTATTAATACAAACAAATTAGACAAAGTCAGAATATTGTACAATATATTTAAATATAATCTCGCCTATGAAATAAATACTGACAAACTCTTCAAGTGATAATCTACTTCCGGTCAGAAATTCAAAGCTCCTCGGTTCGCTACAGAGTGAACTCAGGTTCCATGTAATCCTCCTCCAATAACCACAGAGCAGAGCTGGTGAAGAGGATGTTGCCATAGCGACAGCGAAGCAATGTTGTCGATCAGGGCACATCCGGAATAAGTAGTTCATATTTCAAAATAAAAGCACCATCACCTGTTCAATAGGTTTCGTTTAGTTTAAACTGCACAACTTAAAAATAATTTCTTGATTTTTAATACTCACAAAACAACCTCGAGTATTATTTTTGTTATTGTACTCTTTCAAATAAAGTTGTTGCTTCTGCTTTCATGTGAAATATTTTTTAATTTTACAATTTGTTTGTTTCTGTTAATTGAATTGAACATTACAACATTTTTTCATTGCAAACTATAAAATTGAGATTGACTTACATTTAAACCGCCTGAACATGCAAACGCACAGAACACATTTAAACTAGCAGACAATTTAACAATAAAACCCACCAAATGTCGACAATGTTATAGTAAAATACGTTCATTATAGAAAAAGAACAGAGTTTTGATATGTAAAGGAAAAAATGCAATCATATAAACAGATGTACAGACGTTTGAAGCATCTGAGTGTTTCAACAAACAAATAATCCAGATTTTCTCCCATCCAAGTCTGAACTGATTACAATCTGTTACATATTAAACCTTTTTCTATCAATCTCTGTCATGCATATAAGAAAAGATGCAGTGTACAGAGAGCACAAAGAAAAAGGAATAAATACAAACGTCACCATGATTTATCCGTTCCACTAACACTGATGGTTGATTGTTTTTTTTTTTTAGCAGATGCAGATTTTCCCTCAGGAGCAGCTTTTGTTGTCTTGACTCACTGCATCGATTGTACACTGATTCCAACACAATGACTGATTGTGTGAGTGATGAAGACAAAACTGATCACAGTCATTTTAAACATTTATTTAAATTAAAAAAAAAACGTATTTTTAATAGAAAATGTGTTACTATAAATCCATGAATATGCACACCAAACTGCTAAACTGAATAACATTTTTTTCAGTGAGTGGATTGTAAACTGATTTTTTTTTCTTTTTAATCTTCGAAAAATATATGATTTTTAAAAATCTGAATAACACACTCAGACGTTTCCTCAGTAATCTGGTTGTTTTATTAAATGTCTGAATTTATTTCCTATAACAATAAAAATCTTCAGTGAATTTATTTGCTTCTAGATGATGCTGAATTAAGTCCTGGATTAAATTGTACGGTGCAGACTGACACAGCGGGCATCTGAGTTTTAACAAAATGAAACCAATAAATACCAGAAAGTTTGAGTTTTAAAACATTGGACTGCAGAATTTAAACTTTTTATTTAAGTATTTATTTATTTTTAAAACCAGATTTTTTAAGTGCATTAATCTAATTACACTCATAAATCCGATTTATGCTCAATGTCAGTCAACAACTACATTTTATTTGTGTTAAAATGTAAATCTAAAATGTTTTAATTATTGTTATTTTACACGCGTCGAACTCTTATTTTGAAAGTATAAAACGAAAGTGGAGTTGCTTCAGTCAGCTTCACGCAGAAGCTGCAGCGGGAGAGGAGCTGAGGCAGGTACAGGTGTTTACGAATGTGGGGGGAGACGGGCGGGGGTGACGGCGAGAGGAGCAGCCTGAGGGAGGTGAAAGGAGGACAGACGCGCGCGCGCCACGAGGAGCAGCAGCAGCAGGAGGAGAGGGGAGCATGGCGGACAGGGTGGCATCGTGCGGGAGTCTGTGTGACAGCACCAACCTGCTGCTGCAGTACTGCAACAACGGTGAGCTTACACCAACATCCCATCATATCACCATGGTGACGGAACGGTTTTCTATTAGAAGATCAAAATATTTCTCGCATTTACTTTGAAAAACTGTTAATTTTTTGCTCATTAGGATTAAATTACACGAATTGAATGAACTAATGACATGTATTATGGGATTTTCATTTTTATTTTCTAAAAGTCCTGCATTGATGTCAGCTCCAGAACTCTGAGCGTCAGTCGTGTTTCTGTAGTTTTCAGGTGTAAATCGATCGGCCTGATCTTCAGGGATCAGGTATCTCTGAGTCTCATTTACCTGCTCGCTGCAGAAATCTGCAGCAAACCTTCAGTCTTTCTCCACAACAGTTAGCTGTCCTCCTTTCTCCTGCGCTCCCGCTTTGCATGCACTGTTTGATGCAAATGGTGTTTCAGCAGCAGCTGATTGGAAGCGTCTGCATGATCAGGTCATGTCTGGTCCTTTTCTCCTCTGAGCACTGATAGGTTCATGTCACGGAGCGCCGCCCTGAGCGGCAGGTGGAGGAGCAGCGAGGGGTCCTCGGGTTGCTCCTGCAGCCCACCGGGTATCCAGCTCAGATACCAGATGCTCCTAGATGATCACTCAATGATTGTTAGATTGTAGGAGAGCTTCATGTGAATCCACCTTTAAGTCAGCACTTATTAGGGTTATGGGGAAAAAAAGTTTTCAAAATAAAAGTTTTTGTTTCTGCATTTTAGCCAATCCCGTTCCTGTTTTTGTCTGTTTCTGATTCATTTACCTTCTAAACTCTGAATCAAGCATCAAACCAGCATCCGGTCAGGAACTGATGGTTCCATCCATCCTCCATGTTCCGTCTCTGCTGCCATCTGTCCGTTCTCTATAACCAGAGAGCTCCTGGTTGGTCTTCAGGCCGCAGATCTGCCGTCTCTGCTGCTGTTGCTGCGTATTTCAGAAGACGCTGTAACTGAGAGAATGTTTCTCAGGTGGAGTTGAGGGGAGACGTCAGAGCAGAGAGAACAGTCTGTTCCTGCAGAGCGAGACGGCGAGAGCGCCGCGTGAGTCAGCGTCAACAGTAGCATTCATCACAAACTCATCCTGATGGTTCAGATTCACCAGCAGAATCGAAGGTTTTCAGTAAAACCTCCGGAAACAGGAAGGAAACTGAATTATCTGCACTTGTAGCAGCCGTGATCACTTTCATGATTCAATATTTTTGTCACGTGATGAGGAAAGACATGATCAGGCGGACCTGTCAGCTGGGTTTGGTTCTGTTGGTTCCGAGAGGGTGTACAGGGCCCGGAATTTTTTGTTGATCGCGTTTTATTTTGGAATGATCCTTGCTTTGATCGTTTACACCAGGGGTCCACAAACTTTTTACGTTTGTCTAAACCAGGAGTCTGCAACCTGCAGCTCCAGAGCCACAAGTGGCTCTTTTACCTTTCCATGCACCATGGCTGAATTAAAAATAAAATAGTAATTTTCAAAAAAAATTAGAGCTTAGCTTCTATTTAGCAACATGCTAACATTTATGGTCCATTTAATTTACTGAGGAGTTTCATGCTAATTTGGATTTCAGCTAATAATTATTATAGTCATTATTTTCAGATTTTACTAAATTGAATCAGGAGTTATTTTTTTAACCAAACAACATTTGTTTTATTTTGAAGTTTTGAGACACGTAATCAAATCATGTTTGCTCAAAAATTAAAAATCAAGTTTCAGTTAATTTCTAATTTTGATCATTAGTTCATTCTTTTCACATGATTTTATCTCCATGAGATGGTCAGAAAATGTTTACACTGGAAGAATTTTATTTATTTTTTTGAAGTCACACTCCAATCATCTCTGTATCTGTTTTCAAAGCATTCCGAGTGGTTTTTAAATTATGATGCTGATGTTTTTAGCCAAAACCAGAAAAGCAAAGAAAAAGAGGAGCTGCTGGATTACCTCCATTGTTGTTGCTTTTCTAGTCGTCGCACTACGATGACGCTGAGGCACGCTAGCGGTCTACACACGCATGTGCCGTGAAAACAAAACGCTGTGGAAGTGAGGCTTAACTGAACAGAAACGGAGATCAGGATTAACTGGACGGTGCTTCTCCTTACCAGACCGTACTGAATGAATAAATGAACATTCATTCATTCATTCCTTCATTCATGTGAATGAAGGAATGAATGAATGAATGAATGAATGCTTCTCCTTCCTGCACTAAAGCTAGCACACTACCTACAGTTGTGGAAACAATATTTTAAATTTAACACATTTGATAATAAGGTTGGTATACAATGTGTTTCCACAATATTGCACATTTTGTCCATCATATTAAAAAAAAGAAAAAGGGACGACAATCTGGACGGAGGCCGTTTGAGTTCAGATCTGACAGTTAAAATCTGTTTTTACTGAATCCAAACTCTTGCAAACAGACTTATTGTTTGATCAGCTGACGGGAAAGTGAAGAAACATTCAGATGTTTGTTTGTGATTCTTCATCCTGTGAACCAGAATCTGTCGTTAGCATTATTATTATGCATTTGTCATTAAAAAACCTGGTTGCTGTGGAAAGTTGGAAACGATACTCGAACGTCAAGACTTGAAACTTGTCACAGACGTTTGTCAGACATAAACGATTAAATAACTGCATGGTTGCTATGGAGAAGCGTCTCTGTAAAGACCACCGTTTGGAATCTGAAGGTTTCTTTACGCTTCAGATGAAACCTGAAGTAGATCCTGCTGTTACCGTGGAGAAACATGAGCTTCAGCGCTGACTTCATTACTGACGCGTCTGACGGTGATTGTTGAGGTCTGAGAGGTCATGAAGACGCAGACAAATGAAGGCCGACTGGAGCACGCCAGCGCTCCGGCATCCTGCAGCGCTCCGGCGTCCTGCTGTTTGATGCTGCGGTCTCCAGGTTTCACGGCAGAGCGTGCATTGATCGTGCTGCTGGCCTCTGCAGCGAGTGGTGAGCTGTACAGATGCTGATGCAGCGCTAGTGACCCTGAGCCAAGCCCCGCCCCTTCTAATGAGACGTGAGGGATGGCTGTACAGGAGGAGGAGGGGAACGAAGGGAGGGAGCAGAGATGGAAGTGGGAGGTGTGCAGAGAGGCCGAGGAGGGAGGGGCCAGGGATGCTCTCAGGGAGGCGGACGGGCCGACTGAGCGGCTGTTTTCTCTGCTGGCTGACTGGTTGACTGACTGGCTGGAGGAGTGATCCGACGTGACACAATGGCAGGTAGGCAAGACGAGCTCCACCTTCATCATCACTTCACCGCGGCATGAATATTTCAGCAGCCGCAGTGTTGGTGTCGTCCCGCAGACACTGGCCACCGTAACCCCCCCCCCTGGGAGCGTTTCATCCGCCTCCTTCTGTCTTCCCTGCATCTCCTTTAACTTCTGCTTTTGTTTTCCCGTCCATCCGTCCTTTGTTCTCCAGCTTTTATTGTTCACATCAGCTGACTGCTGGAAAGATGTGTGTGGGGGT
>NC_050524.1:3887578-3920589 GCF_002922805.2 Oryzias melastigma | reverse complement strand
TCAACTAACTGTGACCCGGCAGAGTAACGGGACACCGCCGAGCTTCAGTGATAATCCAAGGACGAACGGAGAGCAGATGCTTTTCTGAACAGGTGTTCTGCAGATCCAGACCAGCGACTCTGGATTCAGGATTTATCACTGAAAATCAGCTAAAAAGTGCAAAACTTGTTGACGATTAAAACAGAATCAAATGTGTTTAGATCAGAGACTCCTTTTAGAAAAGTTCCATTACATCTCATGAAGACACTTTTACTCAAATTGTTTAATTTGCATTTATTTTTGGATCAGAAGCTAACTTTATTTATTTATTTTATTTGTGCGTTCAAACCCAACAAGCGTCTATCCTAAAAACATCTGAAGCTTCTTCACATTTAGAAACTTAAGTCTCCAAACACATCAGATTAAACATTTGCATTCAGATGAATTCCCAAACGTTGCTCTGAAGTGAAAACAGTTTGATTTGAATGTGGAGTGAACGTTTCTGCAGCTGCTTTTCTTCCTGCTTCCTTTATATCACACGTCGTCTTCCTGCTTCCTTCTGCGCCGCCGCTTCACCTCCAGCGGTTTTGACTGTTTGGTTTATGGCTGCAGAACTCAGTTAAACATTAAGCGATCGCTCTGCTGTCCTCCGTGTTTGTGTGAAAGAGGCGTGTTTTTCTCTTCGTGTTTCGTGAAAACATTTAGGAGTTCTGACGGATTCTACTCTAAAAAAAAGAGCAGAAACAAAAGAAGGGGAGAATCCGGCGTCATCCTGCGGGTCCTTCCCATCATGCAAATCTGCCGAGGGGCTGATAAGTGTATGGAAATCAGAGCAGTCCCTTCCTGACTTGGCAGACAGAACCAGAACCAGAAGGAACTGATCCTCGGATTCTCCAGTATCTGCTGGATCACGCCAGTGAGGCGTCTTTATCGCGAGTGTTATGGTCATGTGTGTTTATGTGAAATTTAATGACAGAAACCAAAAAATCTCATCTTAGAGGGACATTGAGCAGATAGAAGCTAAATCCAGAGCTGCTGTAGTGGTGAGCACTCTCACCTCTCAGCAAGAAGGTTCTGGTTCCAGTCCCGGCTGGATTCTGTGTGGAGTTTGCATGTGTGGGTTCCTCACAGTCCAGAACCATGTTTCATAGGTTCCTAAATGAATCTTAATTCCCTCTAGGTGTACATATGAGTGTGGCCCTGTGATGGACTGTCTGGGGTCCAGAACTCTGGACCCTGAATTCACATATCATTCTAAACTAATGGGAAAAGAAATGTTGATTTATTGTGAAGTTGTTCCATGTGGTCGTTTTATTGTGGTTATGCTGTTTTAGCCAAAATCTGTGTTGTTTTTTTAAGACACATTTTCTGCAGAGCAGCAGGAGGTCATTAGAAATTCGCCTCCCGGTTGTGAGCGGGACTGCTGACGCAAAAGTACACCTATAATATATCCCAGCATGCCTTTGTTTATTTTCTCTCCTGCTAGCTTACAGCTCCTCACAACCTCAAGATAACATTAGCGTAGAAAGAAAGACCAGCAAACAAGTTTGGAGTGATCCAGTCGAACAGTTTAGAGTAAAATAGCAGCTCGGATGAGGAAAATGAAGACGTTCATGGATCTATTTGTCTGTAAGTGGATGATTTATATTTGTAGCAGAGCATCAAACCTGAGCCTTTTCAAACATCTGGTTTTCATCTGCCCCTGATCCAACACGATTTGATAAAAAATACTCAGAAACACAGTTTTAATCTTGAATTGTTTCATATTTTTCCTTCATGAGAAAAATGATACAAGAACATGTTAAAACACAAAAAACAGGATTTTCATTGAAGCAGATCTTTAAAGAACAAGTTCCATATTTTGAGTCTACTAAAGAGAAAAAATGAACAACACTTTCAAAACCCTGTTGAGACGTTTTAGTCATTGAAAGCTTGAAACAGCAGGAAAAGGATCAGTGGAATAAAAAAGTTTGAGTGAATGAACGATCCTGGGAAGGATTTGTATAACACAGCTCCTCCATCTTCTCTTTTTGTTTTGACCCGCCCCCATAACTGCTGGCCAATGACTAAAGAGATCTTTAGTCACATGGTTTGTTTTCAAGCTTTGGTCTTGACCAAATGAAGCGGATCCGGTCTGGAACAAGTCATGTTTCCATCTGAAAACACCCAAAAAATGACAGGAAAAGAACATTAAAACAGCCTGATCCTTTAGCTACAGGACAAATAAACGTGGTGAAAATTACTTTAAACAATAACTGAATTTTTTTAAATTTCTTTTGAATCCTCTGAAGTCTCTGTTTGCCTTTATCAGTTGTTTTTATTAAAACTTAGTTTTTTTTTTCTTTTTTTCCCTTTGAAACTGTAAGACTCAAAACTCAAAGCTCCTTGGTTTTCATTACTCCAGAGTTTGGGTTCATCAGCACTAACTTCTATTTTAGGTCATAAAATGTTAGCAATAAATCAAGTAATAAATGACGTTAATGATCAGCCCTCAGGAGGCCGAGCTTCACCTCTTTACAAAAAGGCTTTTCTCTCAGCATGTTTATCTCTTCATAGAAGAATCATTTTAAATGTTAATATTTCATCATTTCCAATGAAAGTTTTCAATAGTTTTTGAATTATCATGCTAATAAATACAAAAACGATGCATTTTTCTCATTTGTTTGTGAGAGTTTTCACTCAGACTCAGAACAGACGGACGGCTGCAACTCGTGTCTCTGCTGTCTTGATTCTGGCTATGGTTTGTAATCTGTCGAACTCGTAATCCGCTCTGGACAGTTTGCCTTCAATAATCCAGCCGGCCTGCAGTGATGGGTGGGAGGATGGAGGACGGTTTGGCTGGAGCCGGTTCAAGCTGAGAGAGGAGGAGGAGGAGGCAGCAGGTTCAGTCCATGTGAGGAGCAATGCAAGACTAAAATCTACAAATAAATATATGTGGGAGGATTAGAAAAGATTCTGACAATACATTATATCATTTTGTAAAATACTTCTTATTATTATACAGAATAATGTGGGATTTTAAATCCGACTGTTGGATGATCTCATCTTTGTGAAAAGGAGGACACCTAGTGGAGACAAAGCAAACTGCAAGGAAGAGACGTGGTGGCTCTAAATTCTTCCCGCTCTCGCATGGACTTCCTGAAAATCCCAGAGCAGTTTGTCATCTGGAAGTTTGGAGGAGCAGGAGGACCGACGTCTGTTCAGTTCAATCCGGAGGAAAGGATGTGTGTCGCTGGAGGAGCGAAAAGCCTCAAAGCAGATCGTCTTTTGATCTGAGGAGAAAATTGTGTTTTCTCAGTCAAATAAGTTTTTAATGTTTCCTCAGTTTCTCCTACATTTTTGTTTCAATGGAAACCAGAAAAGGTTGAAACACCTGAACGGATTTTATGTTCATTTGGAAGAAATATTTGTTTTTTTAGATGTTGCTCTCTGATAAATCTTGGTGTCTCCTCAAATACTGGGAAGTTTTGTGTGAAATGATTGCAAATATTTTTGCAAAACAAAGGAATCTTGTTTGTGTTAATGAGCTCAGTTTCAGAAAAAATCTAAAAGTGGTTTTATAATATTTCCCATTGAATCCCTGAAACCAAATCAATGACAGTTTGTTACGGGTCACAGACGTCAGCAACAGAATTGTGTTTTTTATTTAAAAGATTTTTTTCTTATTGTTCTTTCATGATTCAGTGCATTCAGTGAGAGAGTCTCTGCAAACGTTTGGAATATTTTTAGAAACTTCAGTTGAGTTCAATCGGTTCTAAATCCCAGAGTTCTTCAAATTGGGTTTATATCTGAGATGTTTGGTTTTAATTTACTGAAAATGTTCATTTGGATTTGATTTAATTCTAAATGAGCCGTTATTTGCTATTCTACATGAAAATGAAAACCACTTTCTGCTGCCAGCCCCTAGTGGTGGTTTATGTACCTGCATGTTTAAGACCCACGTCTTGATGTTTAAGTCCTGTAAACCTGATTCGTGTTGCTCTGGACTCTCCTCCCGCTCAGATGACACGGTGTCGGCCAGCAGTAACATGGACATGGAGGACCGCGTTTCCCACCTGGAGCAGAGGCTGCAGCTGCAGGAGGACGAGATCCAGCTGCTGAAGGCCGCTCTGGCCGACGCTCTGCGGCGCCTGGGCTGCTGTGAGGAGCAGAGCCACGCCGGTCAGCCGGGAGGCGCTCATGCTGGGAGGAGGCCAATGACCGCCGCAGCTCCACCCACCAAAGGTCAGGACCCCATCGAACGTCTGCTTTAGTGTTTGAACCTGTTACAACCGATGACTGTACATGAGAACTGGACTGAGTGACTCCTCCTCTTACAAACAGGAAGTAACTGCTGACTCCAAGAAGCCAAACTCCCACAGACTTCTATAGAGAAATAAACATCAGTTACTCCGTCATTCTATTGATCAGAATAAGCGTTCTGGCTCTGGTACTGTTTAAACGTCTTCTTGATGATCCTCATTTTTTATATATATATTTTTTAGTTCAAATTATTATAGTTGTTATAAACCGACCAATCAGATTCCTCAATAAAAGTAGGTGTGGCCTGCTGCCCCCCTCGTTCAATGTGTTTGACTGAATTCATGTTAATGGAAAGGGGTGTGGACTTCAAACAAGCTCACTCCTGATTGGTGAAACTGGTTGCCATAGAAACCATCACTCAGACCAACTCTGACCAATCACTGCAACATGGTGGCGTCTGTGTTGGGTAAAAATGGCGACTAAATGAAATTCATTTGGTTGGAGCCAGAAGCTGACCTTTTTTCTATGGATGACGTCACACTCACTCTGTCCAGTTCTCAGAAACAGTCGATGTTTACAGTCCTGTGGTGGACCGGCGAACTGTCCAGCTTCTCCCTTCAGTGGCTGCGACCCCGTGACCCCAAACAGGACTAAAGCGGCTTACCTGTTTACAGACATAAACAGGTGTAGCTTCGTTTCATGTCAGTGTTTCACAGTAAAATGACCCGTCGGCCTCAGTCGCTGCTTTGTTTGACACCACACCCGCATTGTTACCGTGGTAACGCCAAATGAAATAGTTCAAAGCCAGTTGGGCCTTGTTCAGGTTTACCACACTGGTGGTGTATGTGCTCATCTGAACGCGTGAGAGGACAGACGGCCCTGCAGCTGTTCAGGTTTGATCTGAATACAAAGCAGAGATCTTCTCAGAATCACTTATTTGGTTATTCAGTTCGTGGAAACAAACAAAAGTTCAGATGAAGGCTGTAGTTACAGCATGCATTCATGGATATGAGGTCAGTCATCCTCCTGATGGAGAACTTCAGTGTGAAGACCAATGAGAGGAGATCCTTTCTGCATGTTGACTGAGACGTTTTCTACTAATGAGAATCAGGATTTTAGAGGATGGAGCTTTTTGATGGGATTGACAGCCCAACCAAACTGCTGGACAGGAGAAGAACGATCCTTCAAATCTGTCGTTGTTAGCAGTTCTGATAGAATTCAGGTTGTTGTGGTTCAGAGGAAACAGAACCGTTCCAGGTCACCGAGCGGTTCCTTCACCCTGAGAGGAGAGTCCTGTTACTGCAGACTCAGCAGATTCTGGTCACACCCGGTTTGACCAATTCAAACCATGAAATCAGTTTGATTGTTTTTTTATTGGATCAGATTGAATCGTGTGTTCGGTTTGTGTGGTTGGACCGGTCTCAGACGTTGTTGCAGTTGGTTTGAGTTTTTTGGGGATAAATGAATGGTTTTCTTTCATTTTCGTTTTTACTTTATTTTTGTTGTTTTTTCTCCACATTTATTTTGTTAAACCATTTTTTTTTATCCTTTTCATTAATGTTTGTCTTTAGTTTCAGTGGTCTTTATAATCCCTGACAAATCCCAGATCATCTATCACTTAAGAATTAAGGAAAAGCTGTAGATTTAGGGGAAAAAAATTATTTAAATTAAAAACACAAATTTCCTGACTTTGTTTTTTTAAGTACTGATGTTCTTGTGTTCCAGTGCGTCAGCTCCTGCAGTCTCTGCCCTCCAGGCCGCTGAGCAACGGATACGTTCAGCACAAACGCCTCCTTTCTTCCCCGAGCTCCCCGAAGAAGGAGGTGCTGCAGTCCATGAAGAGGTACGCTCAGGAACGCAGCAGCGGGACTCCTCAATGCACCGTACTAAGAAAAGGTTCTGGACTCCTTTCAGGAAGAGCATGTCGACGGAGCGCCTCACGCTGGTCAGGAGAGAGATGGCAGCGGAGAACCGCAGTCGAACCACGTCCTCCAGCAGCTCGTCTGGAAGCAAGAGGTGAGAGTTTTCACCATGGATCAGAATTTTGGCAGCATGACAGAATTTCGGAGGTGTGTCAATATTTTTGCAATGTGTCAGAATTTTCAGTCAATCAGCATTTTCACAATACGTCAGAATTTAAACAGTACATGAGAATTTTACCCCTAGAGAAGCACCTGATATCTGTACATGTCCTTTACATTCAAACTGGACGCCTGTGCGGCGCTAAGCGAGCTAATCTTCAGACGTCAGAATAGAATAAAGAGCCTCATCTGGAGCATGAAACACGAAAAGACTATAAACCCTCAAACCAACGTGAACTCTGTGGATCAGAATCTTTCTAACCCATCGAACATGTGAAAGGACTCGCTGGAGGGAGAAGTGTCATGAAGTGATTGTGGCGCAGAGGTAGAGCGGTCGACCTCTGATTTGAAGATGTGTTGTTTGGCAAGTCATTGAGACGCGGGCTCCTTTAAGACACGCCCGCCCCGGTCGTCGTGCACACGTCACGTGTATTTGTGTTGTGCACCAGTGTAGCAATGGTCGGGTCTACTAAAGACAGATATGACGTATGTGCATCCATTTCTGAAAAAAATGTGATGTTTTTGTCGTGAGAGAAACAAAGACTCAAAGCCGGGACTCTAGGATGACATCATAAAACGGGCGGGACCCACATGCAGTGGCAGGCGGAGCTTCAGGAATCGAGTCGTTTTGCTTCTGGGTAGGAAAAAAGTCACAAAAAATAACAAATATTTCATAAATAATTTTTTATATAGTTTACGCTGAAACTTTAAGGTTTGGTTCTGATCCACAAAGTATTTGTCTAATAGGTGAAATGATGGCTGCATGGTGGGATACTCACTGCAAAGCATGGGGGTGGAAGTGCAGTGATAGGTTTTGTTGTGTTGAGGTTATCCTGAGCAAACACCTCAGATTCTGTATCAACATGCAGCTCCTCCTACGACAAAATGAAGTTGTGTCGCCTGAGGACTAAAGCTGGAGAGGTCAGCGGGTCTCTGGACCTGAACACCGTTGAACTGGTTTGGATGATCTAGAGCGAAGAGTCCAAACAAACTTCAAGTTCCACACATTAATGAGAGCTTCTACAAAAGACCTGGAGGACGGAAGATTTCATTTGTGTTGTCGACAGAACGTTCAGCTGGTGCTTCAGTAAAAGTTTAGACCAGTTTCCGTCTGTAAACTCACTCCAGGATTTTTGTTGTTTATATGACACTTTCATTCCAGAGTGAAGCAAAACTTTTTGGAAACTTCAGAGAACTTTCTATTGAAGGTTTGATTTAATACTGAAAGCTGAAATCATCAGTACAAACATTTTAAAAATCATTTAAGTAGTTTAAAAGTAAAAACAGTTTTTATGACTGCTCTTGTTTTCATGCAGCTTCAGTAAAAACAGCAGAACTCCAATAAAGACCCAGCCCTCTTTTATCTCCCGTGAAACTCGATCCCCTCCTCTCTGGTTCCCAACTGCTGATGGATCAGATTCCCGGCAGTTCCTGGTAATGGGGGCGTGGTTAAAGCGGGGGGCTCGTCAGCTGTCAGGAGCTGCTCTCTGATTGGACGATGGGCTCCCTCAGGCAGAGCTAAAGTTTGGAGAGTGAAGCAGGAAGTGGCAGTGGCTGCTGGAGCTCTGTGTGTGTCGGCGCTGGTGACTGCAACGGAAACCTGCAGACATGAAGAAGTCTCTCAGGTAAACGCCGCTGCTGGTGGACGGAGAACGGAGCAGCTTTACAGCTAGAACTTTCCAGATCTTTTCCCTGGAAAGTGTTAGAAGTGAAACAGTTTGAAAGTGTTTGTTCTGCATGAAGCTTGTTGCTCAGATGGAGTAACTGGGAGGATAGTTTCAGCTGTTCTGGGTTGGCACTGGTTCTGCCTTTGATCCGTTAGTCTGTGGAGCTGCAGGGAGGGGCGGCTGCACTGAACCAAACACAAGCAGGAGACGCTTCGCTTCCATGTGTGTGGTTGCCAGTTCCAATCCGAAGCCTAAAGCCTTCTGGGTAACGGAGAAGCTGTTTGAGGAAGTCTGTTTGTCGTTAGTCGTGTTTAGCAAACAGAGATGAGCGAGTGGGAGTGAGCAGACAGCTGAGCTCAGCACGTCTGTCATCGTCCAGTCCGGAGTTTGGGTTTGGTCATCGCAGCACTTCTTCATTAGACCTGCTGCAGGGCTGCGGTTGCATGTATAATGCAGCACAGACGCTTTCCTGCAGCTTCAGAGGCTCCAGCTGCTGAGAGGCGGGGCTTATGCAGCCAACAAAGCTTCCTGTTTGACACAAATATGTTTTTTTGTTTCACCATTTCTTGAATAATATGACCTCTGACCTTCATGGATTGAGCCACATTTGAGGGAAAATCCGAGACTTTTAAGGAAAATGTGTTTTTAACTCTCAAAATGTCCCTAGTAATTAAAACTACAGAGTTACTTAACCGTAAGATACAAATAGGACATTTCTGAGAAAGTGGTTGCTAAGCAACGATTTTCAACTGACTTTATTGCAGGAACTCGATACTTGGTAAACATACTTATCACCCTAAGGCAGGTAAAAAACATTATGGTTGCTACGATCCTATCATCTACAGGGAAGCCATAACTGCTGGTGAATTCACTGCTACAAGAACACAAACTGTAAAAAGTTCTGGTTTGGCTAGAGGTCTTATGGTTCGTTACATTCAGCATTTGTAAATGTGATTCACTGGATTGTCACTATCTAACACCAGTTTAACTTTATGTAGAGCCCAAAAAAGAGCACAAAAATGTGCACAAACGTGAGATTTTTGAATGTGGAGGCTCGAAACGAGCAGGTAAGTACGTTTTGACTACGGATTCAGAGTGGTTGCTTGTGTGCGCCTTGCTGAGGGCGGGGTCAACTTAGCTTCACTGTTCATCTGGCATACTTATTTGACTCCTCCCATTGCACAAAGTAACCATGGCAACCAGCAACCATACAAAGTTCAGATCAATGGGGTTGTCCAGAAATAATTGAGTTGTCTCCAAGGCTCTTTCGTAGAGTTCTTCTCGTTCCTCTACGTCTTCCCTCTACCCCAAACGAGTTCTTGGTTATAAAATCTACAGTCGTCGCTCTGCTAACTTCACTTTCAGACACAAGTCAGCAAAACCTTTTTAAAACACTTTCAAAGGTTTTCTTGGGACACAAAATTATAGCCAGAAAAGACCCTTTCCACGTCCTTCACCCAAGTAAGAAGAACTGTAGAAGACGGAAGTTTATCTTCAGTGGACAAATGATGAAATCACATTAACCTGGTGGTTACTAACTATAGCAGAAACGCCACACGCCAAACGTCATGGTTGCTAAGGGTCGATCACCTTCAAAGAAGCCATAACTACTGATGAAATGTTGGATTCGCTGCTACAATCAATGCGTGACGCTTATGCGCTCATTTAAAGGCGTGGCTTCACAAAGTGAGTCTTTGTCGCAGCTTAGAAAGAAGGTGGAAGTCTTAATGTTCAGCTGGCACACCAGTTTGACTCCTCCCATTGTCGCATGTAACCATGACAACCATGTCAAGTTCAGGTCAATGGGATTGTCCAAAGAGGTGAAACGGTTCTACCAATGGGGCTGGACTGTCATGGACGGCGTCATCTTGAGTTTATGTCTGTCGACACAAACATCAAACTTAATTATTCATTTCAATTCAAACTTCAGAGTGGTGTGTTTCCGCCAAACCCTTCCAGACACGCCCGTCGATAAAAGAATGAAATGGCGGTTCTGCTGTAGCGTTCTCATCACATCTCAAAGGCTTTTACGCTATTAAAGGATGCGCAGATCTTTCTGTGGAGCTGAACCAACACATGAACATGAACAGACCTCTGCACTTCAGTCATAATGGATCTGGTAATGGAGGCTGAAGCGTCCACTCCTACAGACCCATTACTGAACGTCTCCGTTCTCCTTCTGCAGAATCACTCTCATCAATGTTCCTCTGAATTCTCCTCTCAATATCTGACTTCATCAGAGGTGGAGCTTCTTTGTCCTGACAGTTCAGGCTTTAGCTCACAGGCTAACATTTCCTCTGATGTTCATGTGAAACGGCTGTTCGCAGAAACCTACAGTATTGTTTTTCTAATCTGTAGCTGAAGTGGATAAAAAGAGAAAATATCAGAACACCAAGAATTCTGATCATTTCAGAAGAATGACGTACAAATTTAGCTGCACCTGAACCTGAACGCTTTAAACCAAATAACTCAATGAACTGTGTAAATCAGATAAATGACAACCGCTGGTTGAAGAGTTTTGACTTTCGTTCTTAAAACTCTAACAGAGTGATCAGACGAAACTTGAAAATGTGAAACAGAAAAAGCATCAAAAGGAAACCAGTTTCCCTGTGTGGTTAAAGCCGCCTTCGTCTCCTAGTTATGTCACATGTTTTCAAGGACCAATTTAACAGATTTTCAACCATAAAAGAAAAGTCGTTGTTTACCGTCTTTGTTACCATTCAGTTTTATAAAATGGCCAAAGTGACAAAATGTCTGAGTCTCCTTTAAAGAGCTAAAAAATCCATTTTCCAGTGTTGGATTTGCAGATTCTTCTATGGAAAGAGGCTCACAGAAGCTTCTATGCTTCTCTTCTCTGTTTATGTTCATCCACACTATAATGATGACTGAGAAATGTTTTCAACCAGCTGCAGCTGTTTATGAAACTCCGGCTTCGTCTCCACAAACATTTACCACAATTCTGGGCTTTTATTGTGAAACTGAACAGATGTTTCAGTCTTGGAGAGGATCCTGTTCTGTACACGGAGCAGCTCTCCAGATAAATTCAAAGTTTTCAGTAAAAGAAGTTCGATTCTTCTCGGTTGCCTGAAGGAGTTTCCACGTTTCTGCTGAAAGCAGAGCAGCTCGTCGCTGCATGTTAATCAGCGCTCCGCATTCTTCCTCTTTGGGAACCGGGGGATCCAGGCGGCGTCGGTTTGATGTTTACACGCAGTTTGGTTCCCCATTCAGATGCCAATTACCCAGAATTCCCTGCTCTAATTACTGCTCTAAGATGAACCGCGGTCTGTCATTGGCTGCAGCCCAGCTCTCCTCTTGTCTGCAGACCTTCGTTATAGAACAGGCGAGGACACAAACGAGCCTTTGAGGCACAGCGGCCTGCAGTCCCGAGACCGCCGCAGACCTCCAGCCGTCAGCTGTGCAGCGTCTGGCCTTTCATCTTCTGCCAATTCCACGTTCAAAACCCCCCTGATCTGTTCCGCCTAATCGCTCTGCTTCACCTCTTTCTGCTGGCTCCTCTGTTGCTATGACAACCGGCTATCGACAGGTCTGATGTGGTGCCGTCAGCGTTCGCCGTGGTCGTTCAGCTGAGTCTCTGATTGATTGATTGATTGACAGATGTAATTTCCAGCTGACTTTTTTCACACTGAAACGTTTTTCTTAATTCGACTGACGCAGCATTTGAGGTAAAGTTTTTATTCCCGACCTGAAGCTCGGCGGGAATCGTGCTTCTTATTGTTCAGCAAAAACATCCTCAACCTTCAACTAATGTCACTAATTTGAAATGAAATGAGTTATTTTAGGAACTCAAAGTTCTGGATCTTTACCTTCCAGCAGGTAAAATCTTCAGGGAATCGCTGCGGATCGTTCTGTGGATTTTGTTCACTTTTTATTGGTTGTAAAATGTTAGGATGTGTTTTTCTCCTCAAACACACAAAAAAGCTTCAAATCTTTCAGAAATGTTGTAATCTGATTGTTTAGATCTTCATCTCACATTCCGATGGAAACAGCAGTTAAACTGAACAATTCAGGAACTTTTGGCTCTTTCTCCTGAATTTATTTCTAAAACCTTCATTAATTTACAGTTTAAGTAAAAGCTTTTCAATTAAATCTTTCATTCTGGCAAGTTTTTTAAAACTATCTGCAATTTTTTTAATGCTAAAACATCAAACTGAATGCTAAAGTTTAAAAAAAAGTCTAACCTGTATATCTCGAAGCCATTTATTTCTCTTAATCCTGTTAAGACGTTTTAGTTGATTTTAAAGTTCCTCTCCAGCTGGATTAAAGTCTTTGTTCTCATCCTCATGTAAATGTTTTTCCAAGTCTGTAATCTCTTTAGCTCCGCCCACATCCATGTCTGTCCAAACAAGCCCACAGAGAACAACCACACGTTTGAGAATTTACTCACAGATCTCAAACTGTAATGAACTCTTCTTCTTCTGTTTCAGTAAATCCAAAGACTACAGCTTCAATGCAGGTAAGAGCAACTCTTTGGTTTGGTTTCATACAGGATTCCTGATCATGTAACCTTTAAAACACATCATGCTGTAGTTTTGAAATACAGTTCCGCTTCTCTAATCAAATGCATCATTTCCCGGTTCCAACCATTGACTGTATATAGAAAACTGGACTGAGTGTCTTCATCACTAAATTAAGTCAACTTTGTCCCAATTATTTTGTGATGCGTACACCGCCATGTTTGAGGCAGACATCGTCAATAAGCAGTGATTGATCAGAGTCAGCGTTTCTATGACAACCACTCTCACCAATCAGGAGTGAGCTTGTTGGAAGGCCACACCCCTACCACTTGAAAGCAGGTTGCACAAAATCTGCCCAACATTTTGAACATTGAACATGGGGGGCCAGCAGGCTCCACCTACTTTTATTGAGGCATCTGATTGGTCAGTTTATAATTGAACTACAAAAAAAAATCACGAAATAAAAATAGAATAATTAAAGATGCATTAAAAAGGGATCAGAGCAAGAATAGTTATTTCTATATGGAAGTCTATGGGATTTTGACTTCCTGGAGCCACTTCCTCTTTGGAACGCCACGGGGGAGGAGTCACTCAGTCCAGTTCTCGTATACAATCAGTAGTTTTGCTACAGAAATGTTGCTCCTTCCTGTTAACATCGTGTCCATCTCTGCTCCTCAGAGGATGGCTTCGTGAGGATGTTCCTGCGTGGTCGACCCGTCACCATGCACATCTCCGACCAGCAGAAGAGCAGTTACAGCCTGGACCAGAAGGGGGCGCTGCCGGACCAGAAGCTCAAGCTGCAGTGGGTGTATCCTTCATCCCTGGCTTGTTATTTGTTTATTAAAAGTATTCTAAAGGTTGATGAAACCGTTTTGATCGTACCTACATGTGATGTCACTGATCCAACCTCTATTGTTTGATCACTCTGTTCAGCTCCAAGTTCTTCAACTTTATGTGACAGTCATTGTGTCGTGTACTATATGTCAAAAAACAAATATGATTATTTTTGTCTTGTTAATTCATCATTCTTGCTTTAATTGCTTGAAATAAACCGTTTCCAATCCAGAGTTCCTAGTTCCCTTAACTCCAGTGCGTTAAAGGTACGGCTACCGCGGCCGCGACTGCCGCTCCAACCTGTACCTGCTGCCCACTGGCGAGATCGTGTACTTCATCGCCTCGGTGGTGGTCCTGTACAACACCGAGGAGCAACAGCAGAGACACTACCTCGGCCACACGGACGACGTCAAATGGTGGGATTCCTGATGTTTCTGAGGAGCTTTCTTCATCATTATGGAGCCGCTTATGAAAATATTTGTGGATTCTGTGATGCAAGCATCATATTTGGCCTGGATGTACGTTCAGAGTCCCGTCTATCAAAAGCATGTTAACCACAAGAAAACCCAAGATTTTAAAAAACATAAAATATACATGCAATAGTTTCCTGTAGGTACCCCTCTATTTTAAAGACTGCACTTTGTGAATGAGCAGAACAAAGTTGTTGAGACTGAAGCAAATAGACATTGAATATTTGTATAACGATTGTGGCCGCCATCTTTACAAATGGTCGCTACTTTGGATTTTTCTCATGGACAACTTTTCTGGAACAGGATTCGTTTCTTTAACCTTTATTTAACTGGAATGGCCGCCATTTAAATGTATAACCTCTTTTTCAAGAGAGCCCTGGTCCGAAGGTACATCCATGCCAAATTTGGTGCTTTCACCACAAAACGTACAGTTTGTCTGAAATATCAACCTAACAGACTCCACTAGATAAAGCAGACACTCACACGCCTCTGAAGGTATTTGATTAGTTTTGGAATCTTCTAATGACCCATGAATTCACACCAGGTTGACCATTGACTGAATATAGAGGATTGGACTAAGGGACCCCTCCCCTCTTGTTCCAAACAGGAACAATAGGTCCTAAAAAGCCAAAATCCCATATATTTCTGTAGAGAAATTAACATCTGTTCCTCATTCTGTTGGTCAGAATAAACACTCTTGCTCTGATCTTTTTTTTAATTATCTTTTTGCTTTAGTGTTAATTATTCAAGTTATAAATTGACCAATCAGATGCTTCAGTAAAAGGCCTCACATTGAATGTTTGAAGGGCTTGATTGACAGATTCTCCTGAGCCAGGTGTAGCCTTCTTACATGCTCACTTCTAATTGGAGAAAGTGGTTGTCATAGAAACAGAGACTAAGACAGACATGGACCAATCACGGCTTACAGGGGACGTCTGGTTCCAACATGGCAATGGATATATCGCAGGAAAATGGTGACTGAATTGTTTGTATTCGGTTAGATGTGGGCGGAGCCAGAGTTTTGTTGGGTTTACCCATGAATCCTCCCACCTTCCAATCAGAAAACTCCCCCCAACTTCACACCTTCAATAAAATCCAACGATTCTCTCTTGAAACCAGCCTCCAGTGGTCATTTGAGGAACTGCATCATTGGGCAGTTGCAGGTTTAAAGATGGGAACAGATTGTTTTGCTCTCGACAACGGCATCACGTTAAAATTTCCCAGTTGCTTGAGCCTAAACGTCGTTGCCATGGTGACGTGGTTTTGTGGATGTTGATTTCATCAAAGCTGTTTTTATTCCATGAACACAAACGCGTGTCAGTAAACTCCAGACTGACAATAAAATGATCAAATCAGAAAATAACTTTATTTTGACGCCTTTGCAGCTTGAGCGTGCATCCTGACATGGTTACCATAGCAACCGGCCAAGTGGCGGGAAACTCTAAAGAAGGAAAGGTGAGATGGAAGTCAGAAATACTGTAAAGAATGATCGTTGATGAGATTCCTGCTTTTTGTTTTCTGGTTTTTAATCGTAACTATGGCTCCTGCCCTGTGCGCCTCCTGCTCAGCTCCTCGCTCCTCACGTCCGCATCTGGGACTCCGTCAGCCTCAACACCATCCATGTGATCGGGATGGGCGTGTTCGACAGAGCGGTGACCTGCGTGTCCTTCTCCAAGTCGGTAAGCGGCGTTTGATGGCCTGGGATTGTGAAGGAGTCCCTGCGGCCTGAAGAGCTTGTTTTCGCTGCTGCCTTCAGAACGGCGGGGCCTTCCTCTGCGCCGTGGATGATGCCAACGATCACATCCTGTCCGTGTGGGACTGGCAGAAGGAGAAGAACCTGGCGGAAGTGAAGGTGCTGACATCTGCTTCTTAGACTGTTCAGATTTCCGGTTAAGGATGTTTTTTCAATGAATTTGGGTCCTGCAGTGCTCCAACGACTCTGTGCTGGGCGCCGTCTTTCATCCGATGGACAACAACCTGATCGTCACCTGTGGAAAATCTCACATCAACTTCTGGACCATGGAGGGAAAAACTCTCAGCAAGCGACAGGGCCTGTTCGAGGTGGAGGTCCCGCTGGGTCGTCTGTTGGTTCCTCTGTTCTTTGCAGGAACTCCTGACGTTCTTTCTCCTCCTTCAGAAACACGACAAACCGAAGTACGTGTTGTGTGTGGCGTTTGCTGAGAACGGAGACACCATCACAGGAGACTCCAGTGGGAACATCTACGTCTGGGCTAAAGGTACAATCACGATTCATTTACTGCAGAGATTTTTTCAATCGCGTTAATTGCAATTAGTTAATTGCAAACGTTTTAGCGTTTAGTTTTAATTGCGTTAATTGCTGTTAAATAATTACAGACATTTTGCACATTTTATTTTATCGCGTTAATTGCGATTAATTAATTACAGCCGTTTTAGAGCGTTATTTTTTTAATCGCATTAATCTCATTCTTGCGTCCTCCATGTGTGTTTATGCACACATGGAGGACCTCCTCCAAGAGCCACGGTCATTTAAGAGAAACGTATGATTAAATTATCAGACCTTCAGCCTTATGTTTTTAAGTTTAAATAGTTATTATTATTTTTTTTTTTTTTTAGCCAAAGCAGACTATTAAAAATGCAGTGCATTGCGTTGTCATGGTAACAACTTCAGCGCACAGCGCGTACCGACCGCGCACTAGGGATCGGTGCTCCAAACAGTCTTAATGTCACAAAATTAAATGAAATAACCTCAGAAAGAGGCTTTTCAGAGCAGTCGTTAGGTTGAAAATCATTTTAATCAGAATCAATGTATTAGAATAATTATTTGCAGCTTCTGATTAATTAATCGCACAAAAAATGAATCTCCTGACAGCACTAAATATTGCATGCTGCCATGACAAAAGTATCTGCAGTGGACATGAAGTTCCTCACTCCTGGCTGTGGCGAGTTTAAACGCTCAGGAAAACAAAAAAGTATTTTTGCTGTTTCTCCACAAAATGGGTACAAACTCAAAAGTATTTTGTTGCCTACTAGGTAACAAAAAATTGGACTTTGCCGGCATCGTCATAGTAACACAGTAAAACTTAACATCCAATGTTGTAAAGGAAGCTCCTCCCACTGCAGGCCGGTAACCATGTGGTTAATGACCTGAATGGAATCCGTCCAGAAAAACACCATTTTTTTTTATTGTGTTTCCACAGGTGGAAACCGCATCACCCACGCGGTGTCCGGCGCCCACGAAGGCGGCATCTTCTCCATCTGCGTGCTGAAGGACGGCACCATGGTGTCCGGCGGAGGAAAGGACCGCAGGGTGGTGCTGTGGGACCACGACTACAGAAAGAAGGCGGAGATGGAGGTAAAGTGCGGCGGAGCGTCGCCTCATTAAGCTGCATCATTAAGTCGTGTTCTGAAACCTGGACTCTGCTTGGCGCCGTGGTCCAGGTGAGCGACTCCCTCGGTCCGGTGCGAGCTCTGGCTGAAGGAAAACCGGAAGAGCTTTTTGTTGGAACCACCAAGAACGCCATCATCCGCGCGGCGTTCCCAGACACTCTAACCCCCATTGTGCAGGTAGACGCCTGACAGTCGTTTCCCAGCAGTCTTTGGGGCAAAGCGTGTGACCTTTCATGTTTTAAAGGGACACACAGATGAGCTGTGGGGTCTGGACGCCCATCCTTCCATGGAGCAGTTTGTGACCTGTGCGCAGGACAAACTGGTCCAACTCTGGGACTCAAACTCCCATCAGCCCCTTTGGAGCAAAAGCATCGAGGTGAGGAGGTGGAAGAATCGCAGCAAATACCACCAGAATGGCAGACGGTTTCATGTCTGGACTCTAATCTGCATTTCAGGACCAGGCCAGGTCCGTGGGGTTTCACCCGAGTGGAGCAGTTCTGGCTGTTGGAACCATGACTGGAAGGTCAGTCCGAACCCAGACCGACCCGAGTCGTTGTGCTAAAGCAAGACATTTGAAACTAAAAGAAAGATTTCTCCAACCAAACTTGTAAAGTTAAACATTTGAGGGATTTAAAAAAATGTGAAACATGATGAAGAGTAGCTGATGAAGCAGCTACATTCTTACATTAACAACCTTAAAAAAAAAAACAACAACAACAACAAGTTAAACCTGAGTGTGTGATACATGCTCTCCACATTTGACCTTTCCCCTGGTGGAGGGGTGAACAGCAGACACAGCTGTACTCAGAGACCAATTGGTTGTTTAACCCTTTAATCCAACCCTTTAAGGATCTGCTCATCTCTGTTGTATTTTCACTATAATTACCTTTATTTTCCAATACTGGTCAGTCTTGAATAGACGGTGCTCTCCTATAAATGCCAGTTTATTTAACGCCGGTCTCTAATAGAGGCCGGGCTCCTTTAAGACCCCCCGTGCACAGTCATGCAGACGTCGGCAGTGTGGTCAGACTGGGTGAAAAAACCCAATTTGAAGGGAAAACTGCCCAATCTGGCAACACCGGACACTGTGTCTGTAATCTTTCAAATGTTAGAAACTCTCACTGGATTTAGTGTTTAAACTTTGTGCGGTGGCAAACGCCAAAGTACGTTCTGGTGAGGAATCTGCAGGACGTTTTTGGGGTGGATCCTGAACGTATCCCGTATGTTCATCTGGTGGTGTCGTCTGCGTTTCTTGACTGAATTTCACCACAAAATCAACCCATTAGCCAACAGCATTGTGTCTGTTTAATAAACGCGCGAGCTTCTAAAGGCAGATTTACAGAGAATCTTTTTAAAAACCTGTAGTTTTTCTTGGACATACTTTCTGCAGAGCAGCAGGAGTTTATTAGAAGTTCATCTCTGAGTTGTGGGCGGGGCTGCTGGGATGGACCAACCCCGCCCCCTCCTCTTGTCACCCATAACTGAGCTATGTGTTATGTTGCATTCACACCAGCTCAGAACGCCGTTTGTTCAAAAAAACAGTCCATATAAACTAACATGATTGGAGTATAATTCTGTCTTTTCCCTTTAAAACTCTCACATTCACACGTTGCTATACACGGTTTTTAAGTCAGTTTTCAGGCTCTCAGAATGAAAGATCAAACGGGCGTCAAAAGTTAAACCAGTTAAAATTTTACCCATCAGGAACCCGGATGTGGAATACATGTGTTGAATACACGTAAAGTGTGTTTACGTAGAGTTTTTATTGGAAGTGGCAGCTCAAAACCACGTTTCCAAACCCAGTGGGAACGTGACATCAGGGAGAGATGAAAAGATGAGCAAATGTGCAGCTTTGTCTTGCAAAAACAGATTAATAGAACCTCAATATTCAGAGATCTTCAAGAAAACTTCTGGATTCTGAAGAATAACTGTAGGTATCTTTAGGAAATGAAAGATCTTGACATTATTTCAGTTGTTGCTTCTTTTGAATCCCTAAAAAGATGTTATAAAATGTGATTATTCTTTTTTTGGATGCAGTGGAGTTAGTGATGCATTATGGGATGCCGGTGGGTGGATCCTTGTACAGTTTGTGTGTCTGGTGGTGTGCAGGTGGTTGGTGCTGGACACCGACACTCGGGATCTGGTTTCTGTTCACACCGATGGAAATGAGATGATCTCCACCATCAAATACTCTCCAGGTGAACACCATCAGCCGAAAGCCCAGCTGTCATGTTTCTGTCATGAAGAACGCCACTTCCAGTGACTCCTCTGTGCCTCCAGATGGAAACTTCCTGGCCGTTGCTTCCCATGACAACTTCGTTTACATGTACGCCGTGAGCGAGGGCGGGAGGAAGTACAGCCGCGTGGGCAAATGCTCCGTAAGCCATCAGACGTTTGAGGAGACCCAGAACGATCGGCTGCTTCATCTGTTCGGTTCTGCCTCCTCAGGGTCACTCCAGCTTCGTCACCCATCTGGACTGGTCCACAGACGGGCAATACATTGTCACAAACTCAGGAGATTACGAGATCCTGTTCTGTATGTCCTCCTCTGAGCTCAGAGATCTGAGAAAAGCCCTCAGCGGTTCTCTTTGTAATCCGGTTTTTGGTGTTTTTCTAGGGGAGGCTTCCAACGGAAAACATGTCACCAACATGGACACGGTGCGCAACCTGGAGTGGGCCTCCTCCACCTGTACGCTGAGCTTCAACACCCTCGGTGGGTCACGACAGTCCTGCTGATTAATGTCAGTTTTTATGGAAATGAGGAATCAGTGAGGCTGAAAAGAAAGCTTATCTTTATCAGTTATATGGTTAAAAAAATGTTTTTTAGCAATTCATATATATTAGAAAAAAATACAAAACAAGACAGAAAAGTAGTCAAATTTGACTCATTTTGTACTTCAAATCATGTTAGCTGTTCAACATTAGCTTGACCCGTCCTGATGGTTTCGTTTATCCTTCAATGTGAGGAAACTTTCACTTTTAACAGGAGATTAGGATATTCTGACTACGACTGCGTTAATCACAACTAATTCATTACAGTCATTTTAGCACTTAATTCATCGCATTCATCTCCTTTTTGCCTCAGATGGTTACTTCTGCGTTATAATATACACATCTGGAGGATCATTTTATCCTGTTCATATCATGGTCATTTAAGAAAAATTAGTATTAAATAAATGATTAGACCTTTGGGCTTGTTATATGTTTAAGTTTAAATAGTTGTTTAAAAATCGAGCTGTTTAATATGTGTTGCGTCACATTTTTATGGTAACAGTTTCAGCCGCGTATGCTTCGTGCCTCACTCTAACTCCTTTTTGAGAAAAGCGATCTCAAAAAGCGAAATTTAATTTCTCCACGGTGTTTAATTTCTTCCTTCTATATTTCTTTTCTGCTTCATCCCAGTTTTTAAAGTCTTTTTGATTTGGTAAATTAGAGCTCTTAGGGCCGGATGTTTTTTTTCGTTAATTGTTCAAGATTAAAAAAAAAAAAAACATGCCTTGGTGGTGTCAAAGTAAAGGTTGAAGGTTAAAGCCACCCTTTTAGTTTTATTTAGTTTTTTACTACACTGCAATATCACAAAATAAAAAAAAAATTTAAAAAATCATCAAAACTAGACTTTTCTCAGCAATTTTGTTAAAATCAATGTGATTAAATCGATTAATTATTTACATGTCGCGATTAATTAATCGCACACAAAATCAATCACATGACAGCACTAATGCTGATCCATTAGTGCTCATTGTTCAGCATATGTTAAGTTATGATCGTATTTTTGTGAATCATTCTGTTAAAGTGGAGCTGAAAAGCCAAATCTGACTTTTTTATTTATTTCTTTTGTCAGATTGAAGTTATTTTTATGACCTTTGTGGAATTTTCTTTCTTTAACCGAAGGGTATCAACAATTTTGTCCATGTCTGTGTTTATAGGATAAAAAACAAACAAAATAATATTCATACAATAGATTTTATACTTGGACGTAAAAAAGTAAAACCTGTTTTAGCTTCACTTTGTTTAACTACAGTTTCTTCATTACAAAATGATTAAAGTAAAAATAAAGAATAAAGTAATAATTTTTTTTCAAAATGTAATTAAATATGTGAGGAGTGATGGAAGTCGATGCCATTTTTTTATCATTAAGAATAAAAGTTTTGATTCCGTCTTTTTCTCTCCGTTCGTCTCCCAGGAATTTGGCCGGAATCAGCCGACGGCACGGACATCAACGCCGCGTGCCGCTCGCACGCTGCCTCTCTGCTGGCCTCTGCCGATGACTTTGGCAAAGTGCACTTGTTCTCCTTCCCCTGTTCTCAACCAAGGGTGAGCGTCACTAACCTTTCAAAGTAAAAGCCTCCAGACGCGAGCTGCTGCACCGTTCAGGTCAAACCTTCCAATGAACTTTTACTGTGAAAGTTTAGCAGAAAAAACATTTCATTTCTGTTGCTTTCATTCACACATTCACTCATTACTTCTTTAAGTTTTCACTCAAAAACATTTAAACTGGAGCTGAAAACACATTTATCTGTTAGGAGTAAATGGGTTCTTTAGTTTAGATCAGGATCTGTTTTTTATCTTCAAAATATCTATCTTTTAGTAAAAAAAGATTAACTATAAAAACTCTATTAAAGAGGGCTCAAGACTAATAATAATAATCTTTATTTAATTTTTAGGGCTGGGAATCGATTAAAAAAAATTAACTAATTAATCACAAACCAAGGAAAAAATCAATCACAATTAGCTTTTTTTTTTCTTCTTTTTTTATTTTTTGGCTCCTAGTCGTGTTGCTGTGACAACGCACAGGACAATGGACCAAATAATCCACTTTTTGTGATGTAAACTGAAAAAAAACAAGATCAAAGTATTAAAAACTGATGTTTATTTCTTTTGTAGACAACTATGGTATGGTAAGTGTTTTAAACCGCACTGGGAAAGCCTAAATCGGCGAGGTAAAGTGAAAGACTGTTCCTCTGCAAGCTACAGTTAACACTTTTTGGTTAAATCTTGTGCGTTAACGCCTCTAAAAATAGAAAAGTTTGTTAGATTTGTTTTGTGAGAAAACCTAATTTTCAGAAACTTTATCATTTTTTTAAGTCTATTCAAAAATAAAAGCTTAAATTTGATTATTAACACTGTTTGCAGATTAAATCCAACTCTAAACATTATCAAACAAAAGTTTTCCTGACTTCCTGTTTCCTCCTGACCCCCCCAGGCTCCCAGTCAGGAGTACGGCGGCCACAGCAGTCATGTGACCAACGTGGCCTTCCTGCACGACGACAGTCGCCTGATCTCCACCGGCGGGAAGGACACCAGCATCCTGCAGTGGGCGGTAGTCTAGGCGGCGCCGCATCCTCTGGACCACGTCACACTCCGGCCCCTCCCCCTTCTCTGTGCCTACCGGACATTTGGAAGCAGAACCTCGCCCCGCACTGAATGAAATGAGCTGTAATACGAGCAGAGTCCTGCTGGGGGCGCTACACGGGTCTCGAAAGTGAGTTTTTGGCTTGCTCCTGCTGGAAGCTGCAGGTGGTGACCCCACGCTCAGCATCATGTGTACCTGTGCCTGATCTGTGTTCATTTTAACCCCCTTTAACGACGACTACTGCAGCTGTTCCTCCAGAATCCTCCAGAATCCTCCAGAATCCTCCAGTCCAGATCATGTTTCTGTTCACGTTTTTCAGGGTTCGGCTCTCAGATTTAACTCATGTGGGCGGACGTGGAGCTCGTTGATGTGACGTGAGCGCGGTTTTAGAACCAATCAGGGGTTCAGAGGTTGCTGTGAGCATGCACTGGTTCTGTTTTCAAACAATAGCAGGAATGTATTTAAAGCTTTCCCGAGAGCATGAATCCACAAACGTCCCTTTACTCTCACTCAAACAAACCTTCATCTCCAAAACTTCCTCGAGGTGCTTGTAGGTGTTGCTCTTGAACGGTACTTTTATCCGTGTCCCTTCTCTCCTGGGCTGCTGTGTTTGATTGTAATTCTCCTGCAGGGGCAGCAGAGGGCGCTGCAGCGTAAGGGAGTGAGCATGGCTCATGTAGAAACTCCTCTCAAAGGTCTCTAGAAGAAATCTATATTATGCAGTATATCTGAGTGGCTGTGTTACGTTAATATTTAACAAAGCTGGATGTTAGTTTTGTGACACTGTTAGCAGCTGACAGATCGGCCGTGTTGACGCTGAGCTGTCGGAGTACGCTGGAACTGTGATTGTCTTCTTCTGTTTTGTTAATAAAGCTTTTTATCCAAAGTACCTGGAGCATTCGTTTATGCTAATCTCACTGACTGTACATGAGAACTGGATTAATTATATAAGCAAATATATAATTATTTGCTTGATTAACCACAAAGAGAAAGTGACAGAAACTGAACCAGAAGAATTCAAAACAGCTGAAAATTTGTTTTTGGAAAGTGTACTATTACACAATATAATATTAAAAAAGGTTAAATGCTAAAGTAGCTTAAAAAGAAAAAGATAACACAGTGGTATCGCAAAAAAAAAAAAAATCCAGTAGTACAAATGTTACAGTAAATGTTAAATTAGCTTAGCCCTTGTGCCATCAAGACATGTTTACAATAAAGAAAAGAAAAAAAGCAAACTAAGACAATAATAAATACTTTGCAAAATAAACTTACAGCTTAAATATGCTCAAAAATACTGAATAGTTGAATAAAAGTCTGTAACAAAAGGTTAAATAATTCATAAAAATGTTAAGCATGTCATCATATGCTCACAAAAAACAAGTTCTACAAGTTGTAAAAAATAATATTCATAGCTAAAATATGAGAACAATTAATGAAGAGCACAAATAAATAAATAAATGCTAATGCTAAGATTTTGCAGTTAAAGAAAGTGTAAAATCAACCAAATGTATATTGAAAAAAGTCTAGAGAAACGGCAGAAGTGTGTGAAAACAAAAGGAAAATGTGAAGTTATAAGACTTGTGGTAGAATTTTAGAAGATTACATTTATTTATTTGAATTAATTCAGAAGATCAAGCTTTAACTAGTCCTGGGGTCTGCAGCCTGGAGCTCCAGAGCCACATGTTGCTCTTTTATCTCTCCATAAATAAATATATATATATATATTTTCACAAATTTGGAGATTAACTATTATTTTAGCAACATTTTAGCACGTTTTTAGCTAGTTTGTTATTTATTTGGGTTTTTAGGCTAATTTAGAGTTTAACTTAACAGGCTAACTTTTTTGACTAATTTTGTTTTGTGCGGAATTTTATACCAATTTGAGGTTTAATTAATAATTTAGCAACCTGCTGATTTTTTCGTCTAATTTGTTATCTACTGAAGTTTTCTGGGGATAATTTAGAATTTAGCTTCTATTTCAGAAACAGGCTAACTTATTTGACTAATTTAGTGTACTGAGGAATTTTAGGCTATTTATTAGTTCCACAAGTAATTGAGCAACAAGCTAGCTTTTTTGGGCTAATTTGGCCTCTAATTAAATGGTTTTTGCTAATTGGGAGTTTAGCTAATATTTTAGCGATATTCTAACATTTTTGTCTATTTTTTATCGTCTGGAGTTTTTAGGCTAATTAGGAGTTAGCTTTTAATTTAGCAACATGCTAGCATTTTTGTCTGATTTACTTTACTGAGAAATGTTATGCTAATTTGGAGTTCAGCTGGAACTAATCAACAAGCTAGTTTTTTTACTATTTTGCCCTCTACTAAAGGTAAAAAAAATTTCAAAAATCCCATTTGAAAAATGCTTGTTTCTTTTTATATTTTTTCTTTTATTTGTCCCAAAAAATAGACGTAATTCATGTTTATTTTAAAGAAATTAGGTAATGAATGCAAATCCAAATGTTTTAAAGGCTAAAGTAATACTAAGTGGCTCCTTCTAGATTTTGATTGTAGGAAACAAACTTAAATGACTCTTTTACTGTTAAAGGTTGCCGACCTCTGAACTAGACCAACAAAAAAATCAACAAACAAATAATAAGGAATTCTGCATTACATGAAATTAATAAATCAGCTGGAGGTAAGTTAAATTGTGACTAAATAAGTGTGTAAATAATGATAGAAAGTTTTAATCTATAATACAGTAAATGCACTAAAATATTGAGTTTGTAAATTGCATAGAAAATTTGAAAAATTGTAAAATATAGTTTAATAATATTTTTTTAAAAAGTCAAAAGTGACTTTTTTTTGCAGAACTTTTGCACTGAAAGCCCAAAGCGCTAGGCAGGAATGAGATTTTGTAAATGGTCTCAGAACCAGAATCTGGACCAACAAAACACACAAGACTCATGGAGACAAATGTTTAAGGAAAGTCTAAGCATCCTCAACCCCGCGGACTGATGTGACTGATGTGACGATGGACCTAAAGGAGCAGGAGTTCTTTCACAGACCGACGTTTTCTGCGTTAGCGATGAGAGAAGCATCGTGAGAACCGAGCGCTGACGGTCGTCTTCTCACGTTTCCCCAGACACGTACTAAAATTATGCAGAAAGGAAGAGCGTGGCAGTCTGGGGCCTCCTCTGCTGAAGTACAACCCCGAGGCGGTCTCACACACAGACCCACATCCACCATGACGGCACTCAGCCACAGTCCTGATGAAATGTAATCAAGTCCGAGGTCCTGGTGCTGCTCCTCATTAAAATGACTGTTATGTATGCACACACACACACACACACACACACACACATGTTTCTAAGCTGAAGGAACAGCGTGTCCTCAAACAGGGTCACCACAAAATCCTATTTTCTGTTAAAGGATTTCAAAAGTTTTGTAACTAGTTTGATTTGTCGACAACACATTTCAACTCAAACTACAAAATGATTCATGTTTTGTCCTTTTTGTTGTGTTATTTCATTTTATTCTGTAATTCCCACTTTATTTATTAAACTTTGCTTACATTTTCTACCACCAGGAGAGAGTGTGAACAGAGAGCTCTCAGCAACGAGGAGAAGAAGGGGGCTGGAATTAATCTGTGCCAAAAGTCCCGCCTACAACTCGGAGGTGAATTTCTAAGGAACTCCTGCTGCTCTGCAGAAACTATGGCCTTGAAAATGACTCAGGTTTTTATTTATTTTGGCTTAGAAAGGCGTCATCATCTTTAAAAGACGACTGGGAACGCTTTGAAAATTGATCGGTTGTTGAGAATTCTCCAGAATCCGCCCAACTCCGGCATGTTTTCATCCGTCTGACCGCCTCTGTACGTCATCTGGCTTCACCTTTAACCCTTACTTGTCCGGAACCTTTTTGAGATTTTGTTTTTTAATAATTTTCCAATTTGCTCAATAATTTATTGATTTATGTTTAAATCAGTTTGCCTGCTTTTACATGTTTTTTTAAACCCAGCTTCTTTTTTAACAATATATTTTATTATGTTGGACATTATTTCAAGAACTAACCTAAAATTGAACAAACAACTTTTATCATTATTATTATTATTATTACTATATTATTTTTTACAGAAAAAGAAAATCACCTAAATTGAGCTGTTTTCATGTTTTAGAACAAAGATGGAAAGTGTAAAGTGCCGATCACAGCATCATGAACTTCAGGTTCAGAGTGGAGATCTGAAGACCAACAGATTAAACTGAGGAGGCAGCAGGAGGACGAGGAGAAAGATCTGGGTGGATGGTGGAGAACTCAGAGGCTCTATGATCTGAGCTGCCGGCTCCTGCTGAGGGAGGTGTTGATGGACGGGGCGTTGGTGCATCCCAGCAGGCCGAGGGCTCGTCCTCCTGCTGGGAGGAGAAGACCTGCTGCAGCTTCTGTTCGTTTCATGAAACTCCAGTGAAACTGCAGCAAGCAGACCTTCTCGACCACATCTTATTATTCAATCACTTGAATATTCGCTGGGTTTTCTGGTTCTTGACTCTTTCTGTCCTTAATTATCTGAATGAAAAGCATTTTTTTCTGATGATCTCCAGGAGCTTATTGAACTTGAGCTGTGTGAACCGAAACACACTGAACTGTTTTGTTCTGTTTGGAAAAATCCTCTCACATCTGGTTTCATATTTTAAAATGGAAAAATAAACTCTGAAGGAAAAAAATGATATAAATCAAAAGGTCATCCTCATGGAAACACTGTAAAGTGAAGAGGAACTAAAGAACACATAAATATGATCATTAATGTTATTTAAACATTTATCATTTTAGAATCAAACTCAATTTTTATTTTAAATTCTTCTTTTTATGTTGCCTCAAACGTGATTCATAAAATATTTTTGTATCCAGGAAGTCAGTTTGGACTACGAAATGGAAAGAAAACTGAAATGATTAGGAGTTAAGGACAATAGAGGGCAATATAGTTTTTCTTTTTCTGAAACTCTTTTCAAAATATATACTTTTATTGATCGTACAACTTTCAAAGTGCGAGGTTTTTCTGTCCAAGTATTTTATTTTGAAGGAAAACTTACCTTTTTTTTTTACAGTTGAATATTTTTAAGCCCAATTTCTTGCTGTAATTGTTGACGTTAAGAGTAAACATGGTCAAAGAGTCCAAACTAAGCTTTCATGTTCAAATGTTATTTCACAGCTTGTTAGATTCCAGTGTTCTTAGCGGGAAGTTTTGAGCTGTAATTAACCAAGCAGGCCACAAGGGGGCAGCAGGGTTGTCTGTTCCTACATTCACCTGGTGAAATTCTCCTGTGCCTGCTGTGCTGCTTAGAAAATGTAACACCGTAGCTTCCAGGTTTCATCCAGGTATTCAGGAAGAGTTTTTCTGCAAAAGGAAAATTTTTGGTTTTATTTACAGCAAACAGCAGTGGATGCAGTTTATGTTTCACATCCATGAACAGAACTGTGGAGGTTTGCTTGTTTATGCTGTTCATGGAGGACTTGGAGAAGGTGCATCAAAATTTCCATTTCATGTATAATTTCAAAATTAAATATTAATTCACTGTTAATTTTGGTGGCTCCCGTTCTCACCTTAGTGAGAGACTTGAAATGAAAGAGGCAGCAGGAGTCTTTACTGTCAATGTAAAGACTGACATTCATATTCAGAGCTCCAGCTTTAGTCACCTATGTCAGATGTTTTATTTTGGGTAAATGTCAATTCTTAGTTCTGACACAAGAATTTCAGAACTTTTTGAAGAACTTCGAAAAGTGAACAGAAACGTCATTTTGTATCTTTTGTTTCCACATTGTCTCTTAATAGTTCAAATATCAAAGGCGGTTAAGAGTTCTAGCTTTTATGAAGTGATATTCTTCTGATCTGTAGATCTAAGGTCTGACCTGTACAAGGATTCCACTCTGTTCAGGTAATGCTGAGATGAACTTCACAGTTTTCAGAGAGGAAAACGTCTTTCTGTAGGTTGAAAGTCAAACTGCTGACTGACTGTAAACCACATTTTCATTGAGCTGAAGTTCATATCCGAGCTCTGCAGCTCTCTGGGGAGGCAGATGATTCTCCGACCTGAATGTTCTGTCGGGCTCGCCCACCTCCGAGAGGTTAGGAGGGTGTCCTGAAAAGCCTCAGTGTTTGGGACTAAAAAGAGCCGCTGGTTCTTTCATCTCAGCGTGGAGCTGGTTCTCTTGGCCTGGATGTTCTCCAGTGTTTGTGAGGCTCCACCTGTCTCAACAGAGCAGCTCCACAGCCATGGGTGTGACAGATGCAGACAAATATGCCGATGTGCACACGTTAGATAACAGAGAACGTGTCTGCTTTGTGTCCAGCCCTGAACTACAGTTTTATTAAAAATCAACGGAGCATTTCCAAGAAGAGATGACACTGCAGCACGCTGTACCACAGCCGGACCACACAGAACACAAAGCTCCTGATGAAGGACGCGGTAAACAAGAAGTTTGAACAGACTTCTGTTTTTTAGAAGGAGGGATGACAGAAAAGCTCAGTAAATTTAAGTGAAATACTTAACAGTTGGGGAAGAAAAATGTTGTTTTCCTCTCAGGCATCGGTAGAATCTAAGACAAGAACATTTACGAGATGAAAATAAAAAGTTAACATTTTGAAGTTGATGCACTGACAGGTTTTGAGCAGCTTCTAAATATAACAAATAATAAAACAGGACTCCTTGAAGTCTGTAAATCTATTGCAGAGATTTTTTTAGAAGTTAAAAATCTTTCTTTTTTTGCCATTTCGATGTAATGCTTATTTTTCACGACTATGAAGCACAATTTCAGAGGTCAGAGATGTATTACATCATCACATCAACATTTAACTCTTTAACATTAAAGCTCTAGCTCCAGTGTTGACGTTCTTTGATTTCCCAAAAACTCTTTAACCATTTACGCTATTTTGGTAATCCCAATGAAATCTGAAAAGGGAGAAAGTTCACTTGATGAGCAACACTTTACAGTAGTGATTAACTTAATTCCAAACGAGTCGGATACTAAGAAAAGCGTCTTTTCTCTGCTTCAGAATCTGTTTTGTATTTACTGTCTAAACAGGAGAAGACAGACGAAGGTTCAGAGAGTGAGAGTGTTCTCTGTCACCGGTGACAGCCCCGACGTTAAAGGGTTAATCTAGTCTGACTATCTTAAGTCACTCTGACCTGTTTGTTGATGAAGACTGAAGACGTTTATTCCCTGAAGAAAAGTTCAAGAAAACCTTCAAACTTATTTGTTATTTATATATATAAAACCAGATCAATGTCTGAGGCAGAATCGACCTAAACTATTGAAAAATCATTTAAAATGAGATAAACTGATGATCAGTTTGGGAAATACTATTTGGATAGAGACACATTAGGTTAATTTTACTATATAATTGACCGAGTCAACACACGTGATGGCGGCAAAAAATAATCAATCATCATTACACTCTAAATTTTAAAGGCATGTGACCATAGTGTGGTTGAATACTTTATTAAGAACCAGGTATCTGTGATCAGTGTTGAAGTTCTAAAGATGTCTGTGATCCATAGCAGGTCAGTGAATCAGACCGAATTGGATCTTTCAGAATGAACCAAATCAAAAGTGTATCAAATCAGCAATATATATATATATTTAGAAATTTTCCAAAGTGTACTTAGGAAACCACCTTTCATATATTTTCAGGAAATTCCTCCCAAAAAAAGAAAAAAACAAAAATAAGACCAACGTTGTCATGATAAGATTAGGATCAAACCAATTGCAAAATTATATTAAACTAATTTTTTCCACATATTTTGAAGTCACATTTGAATTTTTTGAAATTTTATTAACATAATGTTTGTATTTTTGCCACATAAGCATAAGTACTTTAATATATTTTAAGGATTACAGTTCAACCAGAAACATTTGGAATATCTGTGTTTATTTATTTTATGTATCTATTTGTTTATTTAACGACTTGAATCAAATTTATTTAAGATAAAATTCTAGTCTAGAGAGGCTAATCTAAAAAAAAGTTGGTGATCATTTCGTTTAATCAATAATTATCGATCTGTATTTGTTGTTTTCTGGCTGCAGTTTCTAACTTTGAATGTCTGTCAAGTTTAGTCGACCAATAGAAAAAAAAGAAAGAAAGAAAACCGAAGAAAAGAAGTAAAGCATGCGCGCGCACAGAGGTGCGACATGCATGCGCAGGGAGAGAGAGAGAGAGAGAGAGAGAGAGAGGTAATGTCACGAGCCCTCTCCGTCTCTCTCCCCTGCAGTCTATCGGTCGGCTCGGTTCGGTCCGGTTCGCTCCGCTCTTTTTTCCTGCGTGTTCCGCACAGACCGCCCGGGCTTTAAGGATACCCGCACACATGACGGAGGACCCGCGCGGCCGCTGAGCGTGAGTACCGAGTTCTGCTCTGCAGCAGAACCTCCTCCGAACCTCCAGCTGTTCTTTAACTCTGCTCCGGTCCTCCAGCTGACCTGTCAGGTCTCAGACGGACTCTGCGCTATTGACCCACACCATGAATATGAGTCCAGAGAGCCGGTCCGGTTCTGCTGGACCCGCTCAGCTGCGTGTTCGGCACTTTTCTAGAGGACAGATTAGAAACCTCTCTCTCTCTTCACTGCAGCTTCAGCTGCTTTCAGCTTCAAGCTTTTGTTCAACGTTTCACCTTCATGAAAAAGTTCATCTTCAAACTCAGAATTAATTCTCTAACATTTGACATCTCAGTGTTTTATATAATAGCTTATAACATTTCCTGGAAATTCAGTGTTTGGTAGATTATTACAAACATTTTTCCTATCTGTGTTTCTGTATTATAGTTTTTCTATGAGTTAATTTTGACCTTTATTAGACTTTTAAGTCTTTGTGTTGTGGTTGTTGGTCTTAGTTTATTAGTTTACCGCTCGTTATCATATTTAACATTCTTGGCAGCCCCAAATACCTTTTTAAACACTCCACTCTTAATATAAATTTAGTTTTTGCAACTTTTCTTCATTTTTATTTTCTTTTATTATTGTTATTTTTAGCTAAAAGTATTTTCAGTATTGGTTCTCATATTCTGGTTTGTTGGCTAGCAAATCATCTTGAGACATTTGTCATTTTAGAAATATTTGATTTCTATAGTATGGATTTGTTATTTTTATTGCTTGTAAACTTTATACAACATGTTAGCATTACATAACATCACCTTAAATGTAGCTTCACCTGTCTCAAGGATGTAGCATTATTATGACTTTTTATTATTATTAATAGTAGTTGTAGTATTTAGAATTAGTGTTTTCGTTATTTGTTGCTAACATTGCTAACAACATTTTAGCATTCTTATCATGGTCTGATAGCTTTAGCTTGTACTTTTAATGATGGTTAGCATATTTCAGTTGTTTATCTAGCACAGGATTTGCTGTCTTTTATCTAGCATTGCTATATTTTATTATTAGTCATTTTCTGAATCTTTTTGTTATCATTTTTGTTGTTATTTTCTGAATCTAATCCAACTTTTTAGCTTTGTTTTTAGCATTTTTAGCATCATCGTGCGCTTTTCAACTATATTTGTTTAGCTAATATGAAGTAGCATCTTAGCATTTTTTAGCATTTTCCGCTTCTTACAGTGTAGTTAATTCTGAACTTAAACTTTTTGTTCTCTCTTTACTGATACCTGATAATAAATAATGATATTAAATAAAACTTCATACTCAGATTTTATTTACCTTTTAAGCTATTTTTTTTCCTTGCTGTGATTAGCTGGTTTCTTTAGCCATAGCATCGGTCAACTTTAGTTCGGATTTTAATAAATGTTATTTGGCTACTTAAGGAATTCCCGTTCGCTTCAATTCAGCGTAAAATTTTTAAATGTTGTGGTTATTTTATGCAACTTTGGGAAGAAATCTGACATTTCTTTAATTTTACTTTGCTAAGAAAATACATAACAACAACAAATAAACTAAAGTTATTATTAAAAATCCAGTAGTCGGTTTAGCAGAAAGCTTTTTTTAATTAGCTTTTAAAAAAGCATAGTTAGCCTTTATTTCTCCATTTCTTTTAGCTCTTTTGTTTTAACTTGCAGAACTTTGACTTGATTCTTTTTGCTTTTTAATGACATAATCAGCAGATCAGTGCAGACAAACTCGCAGTACCTGAACACACGAGCCTCTTTCACCTGCTCCCGTCTTCTCCTGCTTCCCACAATAACCCAGAGCTCAGTGTCCGTAAATCGAGGCCACTCCTCAATCCATTTAGGAGGAACTGCAGAGAAGAAGACAGTAAAAATCAGAGCATCATCACGGCACGCCACTTAGTGTAAACGCCGGCTGCTAATGGTAATGCACCGTAAGACATCTACAAAACACTAACAGGCTGTTGTTAGTGCATCTAAATTTCAGATTAAAAAAGATGTCTTCAGTGGTTTTTGCATTGTCAAGAATGTTTGTTTTTGTTAGATTAATTGAACAACTTGAACAACTGAAGAAAGATGTTAGTCTAAATAGACATGGACATAGTCCAGCTCAGATTAGGAGCTGTAATCTCCACAAACAACATTGAGCTGTGAGGAGGTAAAGGGTTATTTAAGGGCAGGGGTCGCAACCTTTAACGGTAAAAGAGCGGTTTGGGCTCG
>NC_050524.1:3853831-3887414 GCF_002922805.2 Oryzias melastigma | reverse complement strand
TTTTACGTTTTTACCTTTAGTAGAGGCCAAATTAGCGAAAAACCTTGCTTGTAGCTTAATTACTAGCTGAACTCCAAATTAGAATACAATTTGTAAATAAATTAAATCAGCCAAAAATGTTAGCATGTTGCCAAAATAAAAGCCAATCTTTAAACCCCAGTAGATAACAAATTAGCCAAAAAGTGTTAGCATATTGCTAAAATATTAGCTAAACTCCAAATAAAAAAGTAATTAGAGGCCAAATTAGCCAAAAAAAAGATACCTTGTTGCTTAATTACCAGCTAAACTTCAAAGTAACCTAACATTCCTGAGCAAACTAAATTAGTAAAAAATGTCAGCATGTTGCTAAAATAGAAGCTAAATTCTAAATTATTCAAAAAAACTTTAGTAGATAATGAATTAGCGGAAAACATTAGCATTTTGGTAAAATGTTAGCTAAATTCCAAATTCGCCTAAAAACTAAATTGGTCAAAAAAAATTAACTATGTGCTAAAATAGAAGCAAAAACTCTAAATTAGCCTAAAAACCGCAGTAGAAAACAAATTAGCCAAAAGGTTAGCATGTTGCTAAAATATTAGCAAAATTCCAAATTACCATAAAAAACCTCACTAGATGCCACAATAGCCAAAAAAGCTAGCTCGTTCCTTAATTACTTGCTAACCTCCAAGATTGTCTAAAATTCCTCATTAAACTAAATTAGTCAAAAATGTTAGCATGTTGCTAAAATAGAAGCTAAACTCCCAATTAGTCTAAGAACCCCAGTAGACAACAGGCTAATAAAAAATGTTAGCATGTTGCTAAAATAGAAGCAAAAACTCTAAATTAGCCTAAAAATCGCAGTAGATAACAAATTAGCCAACAAGGTTAGCATGTTGCCAAAATATTAACAAAATTCCAAATTAGCATATAAAGATGCGTCGATAGCCAAAAAAGCTAGCTCATTTCTTAATTACTTGCTAGCCTCCAAAATAGTCTAAAATTCCTCAATAAACTAAATTAGTAAAAAATGTTAGCATGTTTCTAAAATAGAAGCTATTTTTTGAAAATTACTATTTTATTTTTCTTCACCCAGAGAGCCACCATGAAGAGATAAAAGAGCCACATGTGGCTCTGGAGCCGCAGGTAGCAGATCTCTGTTTTAAAGGGACAATCAGGGGCAGCTAGCAGTCGAGTCCCCCATTTGGTTCATGGTTTCAGGACAGTTTGGTCCAGATAAGTGAACCCACAGCCGCCTACAACCAAGCTTTGTACTGGTTATGTTTTGAACTCTAGCCGTTGATGCTAGATCTTTGTTTCACTCAAACTTAAACTTTTGTTGAACTCAGAGCTTCCTTGTAGCTTCAACTTTTTCCAGTCCTGGAACTGGAAAACCCAAATCTTTCCTGCGGTCGGCACCAACACCAGCTGGGATTGTTCCACCAGTGGCGGTCTTCAGTCATTGGCTGGAGTTGATTCGGATTTCAGGTCTCAGGTTTGGTTTTGATCCAGATTAGCAAAGTCAATCCACTTCTCAAAGGTTCAAAAACTAAAATAAAAAATAGTCATTCAATCTTTTGATTTTATCCAAGACAAAAAGTGCAAAAGAAAAACGAAATATAACCTTGCAGTGTCTTTTTTTTTTATTTTGTCCGGCCGATCCTCTGCCTGTTTGTTCTGCATCTTTCATAACACATCAAGTAAACAATCCCCTCCTCCTCCTCCTCCTCCTCCTCCTCTGTCTCCTGTATTGAACTATTTCTGACCTCTTTGGAAACATTATCTGTCTTAGCTCCACTCTTGGAGGATGGCTGGAGTTCTCTCTGAGCTCCGGCGTTTCTGATCCTCAGCTTCAGCCGGACGCTCCTCCATCACACGACCAACACATCCCGACACACCGGATCTGTCATCCTCTTTGGTTAAATAACTTCAAACTCTTTTAATCAAACGTCAGAGTTCATTCATTCCAGCGGCTTCATGTTTGGAAAATGAGCTGTCATGGTTATTTACTGATGTTCTGCTGCCGTTCAGACGAGGTTATCTTTTAGATTTGATCTTAACACACATCATGACCCTCTGCTTAAAGCAGTGACTCAGCAAATCCTTTTGATGTGATTTCAATTTTAGATCTGAAATATGAAATATGTTAACGGAGTAGAAATACAGCAGAAAGAAACCAAGAAAAGGTTAAATGCATGTTTCAAAAATCCTGATCTATTTAAAACCGGCTGATGAAAATTATTAAAAACTTAGAGCGAAAACAAAAAAATAGTTAGATTGTCTGAAAGCTGTTGGTAAAAACCAAAGTTTGAACAGAACATCAGTGTACACATAAACCTCTTATGCCTAAATTCTGATGAAATCAGGTGGATTAGTTTTTACCAATGGTTTTGATTCATCTTTAGGGACACTAAAAAACGTTTTATTTTTGATAAAAAAAATATTGTTTTTTTTAATTCTTTAAAGATAGATGTATCTGTTCACCAACCATCAATGTAATTATATGTATGTGTAATTATTTGTAGGTAAAACTGTAAATAATTTAAAATAGTTTATAATACTGTGGTTCCTTTACTTCTATCGGTATCTTTATGTAAAACATGGTTTAATACAATCTCTCTGAATTGAGAATAGTTCAAATCTTTGAACTATTTTTTAACTGAGTACTTTATCTTTGCTCAGTATCTTATGGTAGATATCCTGTTTGCTCTCAAAGCGTTCTGAGCACTGTAGTGACCTCCATGCATGAAAGGGTTAATATCAAACGTATGTAAAAACGAAACACAGATTCAAAGACCACACTTGTTCTGAATGAACACAAGACTGCTGAAAACATGTTCACGGAATGATGTAAAACAAAATATGGCTTTAAATACTTTATTTAGTTTTCTGTATTAAAATAGCTTCAACATTTTAGATAAAAGGGAAAAATGTCTTAAGTACTTTGACATTTTGTGGTCAACTTGGTTTGTGGTATTTTCCACATAATTTTATTTTTAAGGAAAAATGCTTCTGGGTTTTTTTAGGTTAAGTAACTAAATTTTCTTATTTTAAACCTGAAATAATTAAAAAGACATGAAAAAATCTGAATAAATAAAGAAACGTTAAAAAAAAATAAAAAAAATAAAAAAAACACCATAAAAGACATGAATAAGCTTAAACAAAATGTATAACTTCTAATAGTATTTTAAATTAATATTATTATAAACAACAGTAAAGAAAAGTCAAATTCAAAAAGTTTTGGTTTAATGAAACAGATCAAAACAACAGCAAAAGAGAGTGAGATTTTAATTTATTCATTTTATGTTTATCATGTTTTTTTCTGGCTCCTAACAAGCTGTGCAGAACCTGAACTATGCAGTCAATACTAAACGTGTTTGACATCTGTTCCTTTCAGATGCATTACTGAGTGACGCATCAGATTTGATTTACAGGAAGTCCTCAGGTTTCAGGCGGCGAGGTTACGCCTCGGTGCAGCAGAGAGGAGCGGGAAATGTGAGCGCTGGAGACGCGTGGATGATTGTCATGAAATGATGAGTCTTCTGCAGCTGCATCCGTGGGCTCAGGATGCGTTAATTGGAGAAACTTTTTTGGAGTGTCAGGACGGCGGTCTCCAGGTGACGGGGAGCGCGCTCGCCCCCGTCAGAGCGAGGTGTGTGCGCTCCGCCGTGCTTCACTGCAGCCGAACGCTTTTGTTTTCCCAGAGTCGAGAGCTTATTTGCATCGGCAAAACACCGACCTGGGCTTCGCTGGTTGCCATGGTGACGGGCTAATGATTAGTTTTCGCTGACATTGTGTTGCGCCTCGGTGCATTAGCTAAACCCGTTTAAACCTGTAATTTTAATGCTCCATCACTTCATTACATGACTCGCCCAAATCCAACGCATCAGATCTTTCTGCAGTGGTGAGGACAGGTGAGGCCTCACCTGTCCTACAGCACATCAGTAAAGCCCTCAAAGCCCCAAAAAGATCAGGAGAGAGCCCCCCCCCAAAAAAATCTGGCTTTTCTTGTCCCACTTGCAGCTGGTGGAACAGGTGTGTCCAGCCGATCTCAGGCTGTGTGGACAGGTGTGGCTGGAGAGGAGGTATGACCGGGCAGGACAATGAGTCAGGAGAAGAAAAAAACAGCAGTTTCTGGAAAAGTTCCATCAGTTCAAGTTTATCTGCAGGTTTTGTTAATATTTCAAGAAATCATCAAAGTCGGATCCTCTCCAGCAGTCACAGTCAGCGAGACACAAGCTCCATCCTGACGTATCCACTTACATGAACGTTTGTCTTCCTCGTCTGAGCGGGAGTCTGGATCTGAACTGTACGGATGAGTCTGGATCTGAACTGTACGGATGAGTCCGGATCTAAACTGTACGGATGAGTCCGGATCTAAACTGTACGGATGAGTCCGGATCTAAACTGTACGGATGAGTCCGGATCTAAACTGTACGGATGAGTCCGGATCTAAACTGTACGGATGAGTCCGGATCTAAACTGTACGGATGAGTCCGGATCTAAACTGTACGGATGAGTCCGGATCTAAACTGTACGGATGAGTCCGGATCTAAACTGTACGGATGAGTCCGGATCTAAACTGTACGGATGAGTCCGGATCTAAACTGTACGGATGAGTCCGGATCTAAACTGTACGGATGAGTCCGGATCTAAACTGTACGGATGAGTCCGGATCTAAACTGTACGGATGAGTCCGGATCTAAACTGTACGGATGAGTCCGGATCTAAACTGTACGGATGAGTCCGGATCTAAACTGTACGGATGAGTCCGGATCTAAACTGTACGGATGAGTCCGGATCTAAACTGTACGGATGAGTCCGGATCTAAACTGTACGGATGAGTCTGGATCTAAACTGTACGGATGAGTCCGGATCTAAACTGTACGGATGAGTCCGGATCTAAACTGTACGGATGAGTCCGGATCTAAACTGTACGGATGAGTCCGGATCTAAACTGTACGGATGAGTCCGGATCTAAACTGTACGGATGAGTCCGGATCTAAACTGTACGGATGAGTCCGGATCTAAACTGTACGGATGAGTCCGGATCTAAACTGTACGGATGAGTCCGGATCTAAACTGTACGGATGAGTCCGGATCTAAACTGTACGGATGAGTCCGGATCTAAACTGTACGGATGAGTCCGGATCTAAACTGTACGGATGAGTCCGGATCTAAACTGTACGGATGAGTCCGGATCTAAACTGTACGGATGAGTCCGGATCTAAACTGTACGGATGAGTCCGGATCTAAACTGTACGGATGAGTCCGGATCTAAACTGTACGGATGAGTCCGGATCTAAACTGTACGGATGAGTCCGGATCTAAACTGTACGGATGAGTCCGGATCTAAACTGTACGGATGAGTCCGGATCTAAACTGTACGGATGAGTCCGGATCTAAACTGTACGGATGAGTCCGGATCTAAACTGTACGGATGAGTCCGGATCTAAACTGTACGGATGAGTCCGGATCTAAACTGTACGGATGAGTCCGGATCTAAACTGTACGGATGAGTCCGGATCTAAACTGTACGGATGAGTCCGGATCTAAACTGTACGGATGAGTCCGGATCTAAACTGTACGGATGAGTCCGGATCTAAACTGTACGGATGAGTCCGGATCTAAACTGTACGGATGAGTCCGGATCTAAACTGTACGGATGAGTCCGGATCTAAACTGTACGGATGAGTCTGGATCTAAACTGTACGGATGAGTCTGGATCTAAACTGTACGGATGAGTCTGGATCTAAACTGTACGGATTAGTTTTGATCTAAACTGTACGGATGAGTCTGGACCTAAACTGTACGGATGGACAGCTCTGATATTGCTCTCCATTTTTGTTGCACCGCTATTGTTAGGTTGGGAGTGTGAAAGGCTGTAAGCTAGCGGATGTTTGGAAGTCAGGGAGGCTTAGTCCGCATCATAAGCCCCGCCCACTATTCAGAGGTGAATTTATAATGAACTCTTGAAACTATGTCCTAGCAAATTATGTGTTTTTTTTTATTTTGGCTATCATAATTAAAAGACCACTAGGAACTCTTTTTCATTAGATCAGAACATGATCGGAGTGAATTTTTAACCCTTTAACTAAGGAGATCTCGCTGGTCAGACCTGCATAACCCGGTCTTTGACACTCCAGAACTCCTCGACCGCTCATGTGATCAGCTTGAACTCACTGATTCTGACATGGAGGAATCCACCGCCGTGCAACATGTTAATGTTGCATGACGGTGCAAAGCAGCATTTCTCTCAGAATCAGCCCATTTATGCTGACTGCGTCACTCTTCTCTACTGCAAAGTGTTGCATATCAATGCAAAGCTGATTTTTCAGTTGGAATTATGTTATTGCATAAACTGTCGAAGGGTCATGGTAGTCCAAAGAGCTAAGATGCTCCTCCCCACGACCCTTCACGGGGTCAAACAACTCAAAAACCTACAAACCTGTACGGGTCCATTTGAGGGGTAAAAGTCTTGGTTGTTTGCAGACGACCAGTTTCTTATTTCATTAGTTATTCCATTGAAAATCAGACTGCGTGGTTTCCTGGATTCTCTTTCCTCATTTTGATTCCGTATAAGCGTCGATGTCCAATGGGTCACTGTGCAGAGACGAGAGGAACATGAAAACTCCATCTTTAACAGGTTAATCCTGTCCCCAGAGCAGGGACCAAAGCATGAAAAAAGCACCACACCGTGTTCTACAGCCAACTCAGCATCAATACCCATCACCAACAAACACTCGTCTCTTTTAAAATCTGTCCAAATTATTTCTGGTCAAAATTCTTCTCCCACTATTAGAAGATATAGATTGTTGTTCTAAATTAAAAACTTTAGCCTTTGATTTCTGTTTTTCTGGTCCTCTTGTGGTCTGTATCCTCTCTGGATGCTAAATCTGATGACATGTTTGAGTCTAATGCATCATGTTGATGTGAATTTCATTCCCTTTAATTCAGCTGATGCTCAACTCTGTGGTTTCCAGTCATAATGTAGAACGTATTCCACTAGAACTGGTCTTCCTGCTTTAGTCTGGACTGATTCTGATAGAGAACTGTGCTGTCCTGCGACCCCTTCTGTAGCTTTTGGTCCAAAAAACGTCTTTTTTTGGACTTGCTGTTTTGTTTCTTCAGTACAAAGGAGGTGGTGGTGTGAGGAAACTTTGTAGTTTTCCACAGGAGCTGGTCTGCGTGCGAAAGAGAAGACGTAACCGCCGCCCTGATTGGACACCTGAACAAAAGAGGAAAGAAACAAATACGAGGCCTTTCTGTCCTCGTCTAAGTCATTTATCTCCCTCCCTGGAACCTGAATGACGCCATTCCCCTCTGACTTACAACCATTTCTCCTCCTTGACCTTCATCTCACGTCTCCTTTATTTCTCCCCATATTCGTTTCCTCTTTCAGTAACTCATCAACTATGATATAACTTCATAAAAGCTTTGAAAGTTCCACTAGATCTAGTTTTTAAGTAGAACTTGTTTTGCTCAGACATAATGTCTTCACAGACATAAAACAATCAGCACAAATGAATGACGTTACACCCAGAACCATTTCAACTCTGAAATCCTGTCAATTGCAGCAAAGTAAAGCTGAGGAACACGGGCCGAGAAAACATTTAGAACTTTAAGAACATACATTTTCAAAAAAATAACATGAAAGTTTTATTGTTCAGATTTGGAGTGCCCAAACTTTTTCGCTTAATGTTCATGGGATCCCAGTCCACGGGTCAAATACAATCCTTTTTTTTTTTTGGATATCATGAAATAAAAGAAGAAAATAAAGTGGAGCTGGTCTTTTGACTTTATCTGTTTGCCGTTGTCGCTCCATCTTGGCTAAAAAGGCCACTAAAAGCATCGGAAGTGACCGTGAAGCCTCTTGGGAATTTTTAACACAAAAAAAAAGAAAAGAAAATGCCAACAGCGCCACCCAAAGGACAAAAGTATATCACAGCCGTAGAGTTTTGGGATTTGGAACACCATAGAGAATCAATGGGAAACCAGTAAGGGGGTTTTACTCTGCGGCTTCTACAGCCACGACTGAGCGGGCCAAAACAGAACCTTTGGAGGGCCAAATTTGGCACCCACTTTAGGCACCAGTGGTTTAGATGTATTTTCTAAAAATGAGTCCATCCTTTTTCTGTTCTCACTTATTCCTGCTGTTACGCCACAATTTGTCTAGGGGTCTGGGGCCTAACAGAAAGGTAAATTAAAGAAGAAATGTGTAACAAAAACACAACAAATGTCCCCATAAAAACATAAACAAGACTCCCTCTTTCGGCTTGGACCGATTGGAGCCACACCTCTAGCACCACACCTGAAACAAATCAATAAACAGACACACAAACAAAGATCCAAACACAAAGAAGTCCCACTCTGACAAAAAATACACAGAACATAAGAAAAACCAAAGCCAAATAGGGTCACAGCCGTAACACTGCTGGAGTCCGTCCCAGCTGCTTAAGGCCTTAGTGTCATGCATACCGTACAGGTGCTGCAGGTTTTTGGGTTTTCTGGGCCCGTTGAGTGTCACAGAGTGGAGTGACTGCATCTTAAAGGGGCCATACCATGATTTTGTTAAGTCTTTCAGAGTGAACTATATCCATATATATGATCATATATTACCTATTTACTAAAAAACAAATTATTCATGAATTATTAGTTTTTTTCCTGAGTTTATTCCTACCTGGAAGTAAAACAACTCAATTCCTGAGGCTCCACCTGCCGCTGCGTTTAAGTCCCGCCCATTTCCTGACGTCATCCTAGAGCCTTTAGCAGCGTGTCTTCGTTTCTCCCACAGGAAAGCAACTTCCAATTTTTTTCAAAGATGGATTATTCCATATATCTATCTGCCTTTAGTAGCCCCGGCCATCGCTACACTGCTTCACAACACAAATACACAACTGTGACAACTGAGAAAAACTATTAAAGTAGAAGTTTTTGACTAAAAGAAACAGTTCTGTCTAAAATGTAAACCTATCAAGGTATTTAGTCCTCAGAAGAACCTTCTTCAACAAATATCAGTTTCTTTCCCCCAAAACAATAAATAGTTAAAGTATTAACATGTTTAAGTATAGACATCCTAAATCTTTAAGTCGTTTCTTCATAATTTTGAAAGAATCATAAACATTTTCATTTTTGTCTGAAGATTTTCTCCTTTTCTCCTCCCTGCTGTGGGTTCTGGTGTTTCTGGGGAGCTCCTGCATCAAACACTTCCTGTGTTTGTAGAAATGTACTCTTTTTAGGTCATTCTCCAGCAGGAGTCTCAGAGTTTGGCCTCTTTTGTTGGAGTTTAGCAGCAGTCTGCGTGTGCTCTGCGTCCAAACACAACAATTATTGTAATTATTGCTCCCGGAGACGCTCTGCAGGTCAGCACGGCGGGAGATGATGGCATTGGAGCGTCCTGCTCGCTGACCTTTGCTGAGGGAAGAAGGGCTTTAATGCTTTTGGTCGGGAGGAACGGCCACTGAAAGGGATGTGGAGGGAGCCGAGCGGCTGTGCAGAATGTTAAGACGGACCCGTTTGTTCTGGAGCCGGACGCTCTGCCAGGTGAAGGAGGTTTCCAGAGCGCTGTGGGATCGGACGCCGGCCTTCTGCTCGCTCGCTCGTCCAGAGATTCACGTTTGTTGTCGTTCCTGCGGTGATTCGTTTGAGGTCGGGTCAGTCAGCGCCTCTCGTCACAACTTCAGTCCAACTTTCAGTTTAAGAGCATCACTGAAAAGCAGAATCACTGATGAGCTCAGAGTAAAATGGATCTGACCTAAAAAAAAAAATTGGAAAATTCAGATAAAAGATTCTTCTAATTAAAAACATCTAGAATATAAAACTATAGAATTCATAGTTTGGACCAAAACCACTTTTTCCAGCAAAAAACAAACAAACATTTTTGTTGACGATTAAATGATCAGAAACCTGACAGGAAACCCGACTTTACAAGAACCAAGAAAACTAAACCAATTTCATTCATATTTATCTTTAAGTTTTATCTTGGATTCATTTTTTGTTTTCAGCTGTTATGTTAAGTTTGAAGGTTCCAAATGTTTTTTTATCCTTTATTTTTTCACATTTTTTACTTAGTTTAATTAATTAAATCCCATGTTATAAATTGTTTATATTAGACATTTTTATAAATGTAATTGTATTTTTATCCATTTTATGTGATAATTTAGTTTTATATATTTAATATATAATGTTATTGTAGGGCTGCACGGTGGCGCAGGTGGTTAGCGCTCTTGCCTCACAGCGAGAAGGCCCCGGTTCGAATCCCGGCTGGGACCTTTCTGTGTGGAGTTTGCATGTTCTCCCCGTGCATGCGTGGGTTTTCACCGGGGACTCCGGCTTCCTCCCACCATCCAAAAACATGCTTCATAGGTTAATTGGTGACTCTAAATTGTCCCTAGGTGTGAATGTGAGTGAATGGGTGTGATTGAGGCCCTGCGACAGACTGGCGACCTGTCCAGGGTGTACCCCGCCTTCGCCCCTTCAGTAGCCGGGATAGGCTCCGGCACCCCCGCGACCCCGAAAGGGAAGAAGCGGTCTGGAAGATGAATGAATGTTATTGTATTTAATCTTAGTATGTTGTTATATTTTTTATCTTAAAAAGTTTCACCTCATTTGTTTTATTATCTAGATGACGCATTTTTGTAAATAAACAATAATCCAGAATATCTTTATAGTGTTAAGTCTAATTATATTTGTTATTAGATATATTGTAGTTTTTTTTGTCATTTCATTCCTCACATTTACAGTATTTTGCTTAATTTTATTTCATTGCGCTCTGTTTTTTTCTTCTGATAAAACAAATTTTATTCATTATTTTCAAAACATTTATTTTATAGTTTTATATAATTTTTGCCTTGTTTTATTTTAGCTCATCTATCATTTATATTTTTACATGGTGGAGTATAATTACAATCTTTTGCATAAACCTGTCGTTTTATTCACCACTAAAGTGATAAAAAGTCATTTATATCTTCATTTTTCTTCGTGTGTTTTTCTCAATTTTGCTTCAGTTAAAGTAAAACTGTTTTCAGTCAAAGTCGAGCTTTGAGGTTGTGAAGTTTCAGAGCTGCATGCGCGTTAGCTAAAGTGGCTGTAATGATCTGTAAATGTCTGTTCGCCTCATATTGATCTCCAGGTCGCATTTCTCTGACACAGGTGGAGGTTTTTACAGGGAAATGTGCTTAAAGCAGCCGGATCGATCTTCTCGTACACATTTGGAGTGAAGTTCCTACAAATAGAGAGGAGGATTTTGGTCCAAAAACCCTCAGAGGAGGAGCGGCCTGTGTGTTCAGGGCTGTTTTCTTACACCTGTTTGTAAATTTAGCGGTTCCTCGACCTGAAGAGCCGGTTACAGCGAAGCAGACCTGCAGCTCTTTGTGCTGCAGATGCTCCAGCAGTTTGGTGTCAAACTGAGAGAACTGGAGGCCCTTCAGGTCGGTTTTTAATGGAGTCCTCCTGAGCGCTGCAGCTCTGCGGCTCCGCTTGACCTTCCCACTCACAGCTCCAGCCTCCATAAGCTATTATTAGTCCCAGCGTCCTTCAGGCGTGGCAGCGAGTGTCCAAGATGCCATCAGGGAGAAGGTGATCGCAGCGAAAACGAGCGCGCTCTGCCTGGAGCCGGCGTTCCTCCATCTGCTTGTTTAACCTACTTTGTAAAACACGTGTTGTGAATAAATATTTCATGAACAGGGTTTTAATTTGCGGCTGTTTGCGTGTTCCTCGGTGGGCGATTATGGAAGCAGTGATGACTTAACCTCGCTGCTCCTCGCCTGACTGTCTGCCAGACCGTCAGACTGACACAGGAAGCTGTTTATTTTTGGAGGAATCCACAATAAACAGAATCATTTGCAGAAGTTTGTCTACTTAGTTTTACTTCTATTTATTCCTACAGTACTTTTCTCAAAACCTCGAATCAAATTCTTTTTCTATTTATGCATATAAACATTAACATGTGGATAGCTCTAAGTGATATTCAGATCATTAAATTAAAGGACACCTATCGGATTTCTGAACCGTCAATGTGGGAGGGGCTTCATAACTGCTTTAAGACTATGTATTCTATGCTAGCTTTTAAACTCTTCAGATTCCCTAAGATGTTTGAGACTAGTGTTTTTGGCTACTTTTTTGGCCCAAAAACACATTTGTACAAGGCAGCAGTGGATGCAGTTTATTTTTCAATGATAAAACCAAAGTTGTGGAGGTTTCTCGTGTTCTTCATTAAAACAGAGTTGATAAGTGAAAGAAAAAAAAAGTATGCAGCTAAATTTACTACAAAGCTTCCTCTGTACTGAGGTGGTGTTTTAACTGGCCAGGAGTCTGCTGAAAAACAATCGTTTTTACGTCTCTGTATAGTAGACAAAAATTGCGATAATACCTCATAGCTTTTACCCTGCAAAAACTGAATATCATTAAAGTAAAACGACTCTTGTTACAAGACAAATTGTTTTAATTTCTGTCTTAAAAAAAAGAAAAAAAAACGAATTAAGACAGTTTTTCTTCATTAAAATAATCGTAGTTTGAGCAAACGTGTTTTAGTGATTATAATTTTTTTCTCAGAATGGGAATTTTTGGTTTGATCGTTCTTCTCACCCCATTGGCAGAGGTTTTTTTTTTTTTTTACAATTTATGGGCCAGTTTTTGCAGTCTAAAGTCAGAAGAGGAGAATCCAAAATGTTAAAGATGGAGCCAATCTTTCAGAAGAGTTGTTTGAGATTTGGCCTCACATCTGTTTGTTAGGATTGCTCTCCCACCAGTGCAAAAAAAGCTTTTGCTTTAGAATCTTAATTTCTCAAACATTTATTAGATGTTAAGTTTCAGATATGTGACTTTCTGCATCAATGGTAGCTTATTTCCTTTTTTCTGCTAATGTAAAATTTCTATGTATGTACATATAGATATAGCCGTAAGATGACCAAATGTGCTGTATGTGGAATGAAGTTTTACAGCTGTAGACTTCATCATCAAGTTTATTTTGCTTGATAATTGATTATTTTTGGGACATAAATTCTGAACTTGGGTTTATAGGGTTGTTTACTAAAGTTCTTTTACCTTAACTTTGATAAGTTTTCTGTCATCTGCACACTTCATTCTTCATCTCTAGTCTTCACCTTCACTCTGCATCTGCAGTCTTTGTGTGGAATTTTTGTCAGCAGTCTTCATCTCCAGTGTTCGTCAAAAGTCTTCATCTGCAGTCTTTAATCTCTAGTCTTCATCTGCAGTCTTAATCTATAGTCTTCATCTGCAGTCTTAATCTCTAGTCTTCATCTGCAGTCTTTAATCTCTAGTCTTCGTCTCCAGTGTTCATCAAAAGTATTCATCTGCAGTTTTAATCTCTAGTCTTCATCTGCAGTCCTAATCTATAGTCTTCATCTGCAGTCTTAATCTCTAGTCTTCATCTGCAGTCTTTAATCTCTAGTCTTCATCTCCAGTGTTCGTCAAAAGTCTTCATCTGCAGTCTTTAATCTCCAGTCTTCATCTGCAGTCTTTAATCTCTAGTCTTCATCTGCAGTCTTAATCTATAGTCTTCATCTGCAGTCTTAATCTCTAGTCTTCATCTGTAGTCTTAATCTATAGTCTTCATCTGCAGTCTTAATCTATAGTCTTCATCTGCAGTCTTAATCTCTAGTCTTTATCTGCACTCTTAATCTAGAGGTCTTCATTTGCAGTTTAAACTCTAGTCTTCATCTGCAGTCTTAATCTCTAGTCTTCGTCTGCAGTCTTTAATCTCTAGTCTTCATCTGCAGTCTTAATCTCTAGTTTTCAAATGCAGTCTTAATCTCTAGTCTTAATCTGCAGTCTTTAATCTCTAGTCTTTATCTGCACTCTTAATCTAGAGGTCTTCATTTGCAGTTTAAACTCTAGTCTTCATCTGCAGTCTTAATCTCTAGTCTTTATCTGCACTCCTAATCTAGAGGTCTTTATTTGCAGTTTAAACTCTAGTCTTCATCTGCAGTCTTAATCTCCAGTCTTCGTCTGCAGTCTTTAATCTCTAGTCTTCATCTGCAGTCTTAATCTCTAGTCTTCATCTCCAGTGTTCGTCAAAAGTCTTCATCTGCAGTTTTAATCTCTAGTCTTCATTTGCAGTTTAAACTCTAGTCTTCTTCTGCAGTCTTAATCTAGAGGTCTTTATCTGCAAAATTAATCTCTAATCATTATCTCCAGTCTTTATTGCTAGTCGTCAGCTGCAGTCTTAATCTCTAGTCTTCAGATGCAGTCTTAATCTCTAGTCTTCATCTGCAGTCTTTAATCTCTAATCTTCATCTGCAGTCTTCATCTGCTGTCGTAATCTCTAGTCTTCAGATGCAGTCTTCATCTCTGTTCATCTTCTATATTCTGCTTTTACAGTGTTCTCCAGCAGTCTTCATCCCCAGTCTCTGACAGTAGTCTACATCCGCTGTAATTATCTCAATTTTTCATGTGCAGTCTTCATCTCTAGTCTTCACCTATCATCTGATTTGCACTTTTCCTCTGCAGTCTTTGTCTGCCGTCTTCGTCAGAACGCTTCTTTACAGACTGTTTTCAGTCTTCACCAGGCTGCTGAAGTGTTTCTTTTGCAGCATTTTAAAAAGCAGTTTTACACACAATGTGATTATTTCATCTTTTTGACACTTTTGCACATTCAAATAAAATAAATGTTACTCCGTAAAGGTTAGAAGTCAAAGGAATTCTATTTAAAGCAGTTAAGGGATTTTTTTTAGGAAACTTTTAGAGAAACTAAATATGTTTTTGAAGCTACTGCCCCCTATTGGTAGAGGTTAGAACTGCTGTTTCTAAATAAAGTTTAGAGTTTTAGGAAGCAGGGCTGAATTTCTACAGAATGCATCGTCAAGTTGAGCCTCAGTGTTTAACTGTTCAACAAACAAAATTCTGGAGTCAGTGGATCCGTTTAGAAATTTTCAAATATTTATTTCCTTGAGCTGAAGATGAAGAACATTCGGCAGCACGGCCGACGCTTCCCTCAACGCAGCCGTCCAGAATAGAAATGATCAGTCAGATGTTTGGAGACATAACAGGAAGTGGCTCAGGAAGCAGCCACATCCTGGCAGCAGATCACAGCTAGTAAACGCAGACCCTCATCGATGGGTCTGCCTGAAAGCATCTCACACTCAGCAACAACCTGCTGAAGGTCTGGACGAGAATAAAGACACAGGAACATCCCAGTAAATGAGGGACGTCTGCACTCAGAAGCATTTGATTTGACTATTTTTTTACTCACAAAATTGATCATTTTATCTTAAAAGAGTCAGTAATAAATCTGAAAGTTTATGTAAAGAAATGGTTGAGATTTTAGAATAAAGCATCTGAAACCTTTAATAACGGATTATCCCTGTTTTGAGTCATTTCATCTCCTCAGTCAAACACTGTTGTAATGGTGGTGATGGTCGGGGTTGGTGTTTTCCTCCCACAGAGAGAGTTGGAAGCTGCTGCCTTTTTATTGGACTGATTTATTATTCAGGATCGTTTTGTTTTATGTTCAACAGTGAGAAAGTTCAGCCTGAATGTAAAGTTATAGTTGGGAGTGAATTTAACGAGTTCTGTGTAAACCAGGAGGTTTTCTGTCTCCTGAGTGGAGAGTCTGATGGACAGACAGATGGTCCTTTGGGTGATAGGAGATTTAGACCTTCAGCACCTGCTGGCCTTCATACTCAGTTCAGGAGACTTTTCCTGGTGGAACCACTGCAAAGATTTACGACCTCTCAGGTGGTTGGTTAGGTTGGGTTTGCAGCTGATGGATGTAGCAGTTTACTACAGCTTCCTCTGATCTCCACCTTCCTACAACTATTCATTGTTAGAAGTTTGCAGTTTCAGTACCAAAACTTCCAGATGAAATGATAATGTCCAATGTCTCCAACTAAACTCCTTACAGAACAAGGATGACAGAAGAAAGTTCATCTGTAGTCTAAAGGTCTTTTAGTCCCATTTTCAGGTGATAAATCTACTTTTTTACCCAGAAATTGGCAACACTTCCAGAGAAAATCTGTTTCAGTCTTGGATTAGTTTATTTCAAGTCCAACCAACAAAAAATGAAGACTTTTCCTTTTGGTACCAGATCAGAAATGGAGACGTTGGGTTGTGTAAAACTCCTCAAGACAAGCTACCTTATTTTTCACACCACAAGGCGCAAAATCCTTTAGTTTTTAAAAAATCAATAGTGTTCCTTATAATCCAGCACATCTTATGTATGCATTCTGGTGTGCTCACTGACCTTGAACCAGTTTCTGTGATGTACGGCGCTCAAAAATCTGTCCAAATGTTTTAGTATGACTTCAGTAAACGAGAAGCTGCACCGCTTGATGGTTTATTGGAGCATTATTGGTTAGTCCTTTAATGAACTGAAAATGTGAAAAAGTTACATTTTTTAGTATTTTATGTTACAACAATTGACTGTATAAGAGAGAACTGGACAGAGGGAGTGTGACATCACCCATAGAAAATGCCTTACTTCCTGTTTCAACGGTATGAAGTCAATTCGGTCGCCATTTTTCCACGATACGGACAAGGCCATGTTGGAACCGGACTACATTAGTAAGCAGTGATTGGTCCAAGTCAAAATTTCTATGGCAACCACTCTCTCCAATCAGGAGTGAGCTTGTTGGAAAGCCACACCCCTTCCACTGAAAGCTGGCTTGGTAGAATCTGTCAATCAGCCGCTTCCAAGGTGGGGGCCAGCGGGTACCACATGCTTTTATTGAAGCATCTGATTGGCCAATTTATAACTTGACTAACTTAAAATACAGAAAAAATATTACGAGACAAAAGTAAAAAGATTTTAGAGCAAGAATGGTGCAAATGTTGCAAATTATTTGTAGAGAACCAGGAAGGACAACACAGTAGAAAAACTTGTCTGTTGGACACTAAGCATTATGGGTAGTGTAGTCACTACTCTTTCTGACTGTTTTGTTTTGATCGATGTGCCTTATAATCAACTGTGTCTTATGACTTGAAAATATTAAATTTCTTTAAAAATGTCATTAAAATCCACTAAAAAACTCAGTGAAACATCAGTTTTCTGTTCCTCTGGAGCTGCACATCTGTGACACTTCTCTGTAGTGCTGCCACTAACCATTATTTTAAAAGTCGACTAATCACCGGTTATGTTTTCTGATTATTTGACTAATCGTTCATGCGCAAACTGGATTTAAAACACACATCTTGACCATCATTAACTTTAAACTAGATAAATAGCATTACCTGCAATAATGCTAGTGTGAATGCTGTAAGCTGAATTTGGACGCTGAAGATGCTGAAATGGATAGCTAAAACGCTGAAGCTGATAGCCAGCTAAAATATTAGTTAAATGCAAAATTAGCCTAAAAAACTGAAAAAAACCAAAGTAAGCCAAAATAGCTAGCATGCAGCTGAAATATTAGCTAAACTGCAAATTAGCCTAAAAAATTAGTTTTGTATTGTTTGTTTTTTGGGTCCATTTGATCCACAAAACAACATGTATTTGTTAATCTACTGCATGGGTATGTGGTAATAAGAATATCTGGCTTTTGTGTAAATCTCTCAGCAGAGACGAGTCTTAGATATATGTAGTTATTTGATAAAGTGTCTGTGAGTGAAATCCTCATCTGTCAGTGTTGAAAAGCTCTTCTCCTGCTCTGTCATCCTCTGGACTCGTGTTACCGTTCAGAGCGGAGGTTTTCTGCAGGCCATCATTAAAGCTGCTGACACCCCCACATCCAGACCTCCACTGGAGTATCATTTGTCTGAGGCTCAGCGAGCAGCCGAGGACTGACGGTGCAAATCATGTCGCACCCCCTCAGCGCAAAACGCCGACAACACACAGGAGGTGCCGGCTTCAACCTGCAATCTCAGACAGAAATCAGACGCTTTCATGTTCAAAATAACTGTAAAAAAACAGGAGCAGAAAGGCTGAAATCCCCCTGAATGAGGAGCAGCTGAGTGGGCTGAAGGAGGCTCCACTTTTGCTTTGTTCAGCCAGAAAAGACGTTTGTCCCACAAAGACGCCAGCATCATCCATCAGCTGCTGTTTATTGGCTGCAGCACCTCCACGATGTGCCGTCCAATGAGATAAAGCTCCTCTTTCAGTCTCAGCAGACGTACAGTAACAAGCTCTGCTGATCCCATCAGAGCAAACGTGTCCGGGAGAGCTGGGCTTCACAGCCGCGGTTTTTATTGAAGTCATTAATCCTCCCTGCAGGGCGTCAGGTGGAGCCTGAGGCCTGGGGGACGTGGACCAACACGCCAGCGCCCAAGCATGAAATAAACAAGCAGGATTAACTGCAGGAAGCCTGAACTTTTCTTCTGCCGCTCTCAGGTTTTCACTCATCAGTTTTAATCTGCGTCACAGTTTTGCAACGGTTGGTGAGTCTGGATTGGGCAGACTGGAGTCGTGCTCAGGACTGAATGTTGGGGGGGGCATAAGGCAGCAGAGGGTATTAAAACCATTGAGAATATAAATTTGAAAATTAACCTCAAAAGGACTTTTAAAAAGTCTTAATTTTAATATCTGAGCCTTAAAAAGTTGTGCTACTTCAAACATTTCAGTTTCACATTCTTTGTCAAAATATTTCTAGATGATTATTTTGATCAAATTATATAAATAAACAGCACCCATATGTTGAATACTGTTTTAAAAAAAAATAAGCAAAGAAGAAGTCTAAAGCATCACAGCACAGACCACACAAACAACAGGATGAGAAGCTACAGTTTTCATCTTTTCCTTGAAGAAACTTGTAGGAACTGTGAGTAAGGGTCTCCCCCACATGAATGTCCCGGTGACTCAGGCTGGATGGTCAGAAAATAGCCAAAAGTAGATTATTTTATGCTTATGTCACGGGGGGTCGACCCGTACAAGTGCTGCATTTTCCCAAGAGCAAAAAAATATGATGCCTAAAAATCAATAGCCAGAAGTCCCTCCTCCTGTCCGAGCCATCCGGCAAAAACATTTCAACTGGAACCCCCCCGTTATAAGTTTTCGACCTTTTCTCCCTATGATATACCGTAACTGAAATGTAAACACTAAAATGCTTCAAGAACGATTGACTTACATTAGAACAGTTGTGATGTACGAGGACAGAGGACAACCAGAAACCAGAACAGGACAAGAACCAAAAAGACAGAACTGAAACCAGACGGAGCAAACCAAAGGACACTCGGTCTTTACTCACACTGAGGTTTTCACTTCGACAAAGCTGCAGTTTTTAACTTCTAGACTTTCCTGACATTTCTTCATCTATTATTGAGACTTGAATCATTCCCTAAAATTCAATTCAGTTTAGTTTATTTATCCAGTTCCAATTCATTCTCAAGGCGCCTCAAAAAACCAAGAAACTTCAAACGGAACAATTGTTGTTTCCCGAGTCTCTCCATTCATTCTAGATCACTATCACTCAACCCATAAACATGAAATAGTTCTGAGATTGTTCTGCAGGCTTTAGCAAAAGTTTCAGACAAATAAATAAATCACAAAGTGAAACATTTTTTGTAAATTGCAGCAAAATCGTGATTTAATGGATTAAAAAATAAAAACCAGAGTCACTAAATGTAAACTTTCTAGAAAATAACCGCGATCCGTTCTTGGAGAGAATGGGGGAGGGGCGTGTCACGGTCACGCTGCGGGGAAACGTTCACACCGACTCCTCCATGACTTATGAGTGTTGACGTGCGGCGCTGTGGTATGACAGACACCTTCACTTCCACTCTCCATGGGCCTGATAACACGGTGACAGAAGGAGGGTGCTACACGGAGGCGGTCCTCAGGAAACGCCCGAACACGAATGAAGCTTCAACGAGTTCAGTCAGAGAACGAAATCCTAGAAAATAAAAACGACTGCAGGTATCATTAAAGCACCTTTCTGGTCTTTTATGCAGAAACAGGAAGATGTGAAATTTCTGCTAATATAATTTGTTTCATGATTTTTATTTGCTCCAATGATCTTAAGCTATAAAGATTCTGTTTCTCACAGATGATGGTTTGATTACTGTTGTTTTTTGGGGTTTTAACATGTTCTTGTGGCATCTTTTTTATGATGGAGGATATACATTAAGAAAAATTAAGCTTAAGATTGCATTTTTGACTATTTCTTTATTCAAATCCAAGTTAATCAAGAGCAAACAAAGAATGTCTTTTGAAAAATATCATTTTTGTGATTTAGAAAATACATGACTGTTCTTACTCAGATCTAAAAGTTTACTACTTTTAGATCTTTAAGTGCTTTAAAGTGACAAACGTTTTACATTTATGAACAAAACCTTTAACAGAAGCTTTAATCCAAACTAGTTTATGTTTTATTTTTACAAACTGGATTTATGAAAGGTTAGATTTTTGCCAAAGGACACAATGACTATTCAGACTGGGATTTGAACCCCTAACCAACCGACTGATAGACGAGTTGATCAACCACTTTTTTGTTGTTTCTTCATCATGAAGGGAAATATTCTTTAGTAAAGAGATGTGTCAATCTTTTAAATATCAGGTTTTATATAAAAAAGTAAGGATTCAGATATGCATGTTTTTTATTTTTATGCCAATCCGTCTTAATTGATCAAGTTTGTTCCTTTGGTATCAGCATTAAAAAAAAAAACATTATTCAGAAAGAATCCCCTTTGACCAACTGAAAATGTACACAAAGTCACCAAAAATCGTAGGCAAATTAAAAAATAGTACCCAGTTGGGTATAAGGACTCAATCTCCTTAATCATGTTGTCATGACAACTATCCAAACTTTCTATTAAAGTGTAACCAAACAGGACAGTTATAGGCGGACTCCACTCTCAGCCCAGATTTAAAAAAATGCAAAAAAAAAGGGGGCGGGGGCTAGGGGAGGCGGGCTGACTGGAGGAGGTGTGGTCTGGATGTGATTGACAGTGACAGTGAGTTTAGCTTAAGGAACCTGAAGGATCTTTTTATTATTGTCCCAATAAAAATAAAATAAATCAATAAAATAAATAAGGTTCAAAAGGCTCAAGCAGGCTGCATCCCCATCCCACAGCCGCTCTTTATCTGTCGGTCAGCCAGCTTTCAAGGCCCGGCGCAACTGGCAAGCAAGCATAGAGAGTGTTCAAAGATGGCCGTGGCTTTTATACCGGAGCTCACAGCATGATGACGTGGAACTTCTTGGACTTACACCGGTTGACCAATCACAAAATTCAACTCTTTTAGACTATAATTTTAGGAATTAAACAAGTTTATTATAAATTGTCAAAAACGCGACAACGATGAACAGACAGCACTTTAAAGCCCATTTATAGAAGTCAACAGACAAAAATGTTGATTTAGGGTTTGGTTACCCTTTAAACACTCTTTGTGCATCAGAATGAACTTGATGTCCAAAAAAAAACTTTGGTCTATTTCTGATAAAATGTTTCTTTGTGGATTTATTGGAATTGTGTTGCTGTTTTACTGTTTCATTATTTTATTATTCCTATGATTTCACTGGTCTTCTTATTGTTTGTTTATAAACCTCTTTAGTGAACCTCTTGTAAAGCATTACAGATGTGTTTTAATCAGTTTTATCAGTTTTTGAGTGAAACAAAGTCCAAACATTTTGTGTTCCAGAAAACGGCACTGAAAGTTCAGGATGAGCCTTAATGTGAAAGCTGGTTATCAGCAGCAGTTCTGGCTCTGAGGATTTGCTGCATCCCGCTGTTGGTGGTTGCAAAGACTCACAAACATCCAGATGACGACAGCTTCAGCCTAATGACTCAGACCGCCGGCTGATGACAGGCTGCGCGCTGTAATCATGCGCTTTCTCCCCGGTGTCGTCCTCTGCTGCGTTATCGTCTTGTCCAACACGAGCGCCGATGACAGCTGCCATGTTCGGACCGTGTCGTGACAAACAGCACGTCCCGCTCTGATTACTGTTTTCCCTGATATGACGGCTTTGTTTTCTCCCGTCGGCCTCTGGCTGCTGATGGAAATACTTACAGCGAGGTTCAACCCTCCATGCAGAAAAGTTTTCTTTCTGTTTCAGAATGATATAACACCTTCAGTTCAGCAAATGTTTGTTTGAGGAAAACAACTCATGGTTGTAATGAAGGAAATTTACCTCCAGCTGTAGAATAAACAGAAAAGTCTGTACTGTTGCTGGTTGTTCCTTTAACATCTTAATGAGTTAAAAGCAGAAATACACAATGTTGGATTCTATTGTTTTTATAAACAGTAACTTTTCCTTTTCTTAGTTAAAGATATAATAGACCGTCTGTCTTATTTTGGGAGTTGATGAAACTATTTTAGTGTCAAAATAGAAGAAAAAATGAATCTTTATAATTACTAACAGCCAGTCTGTCTGTGAGGTTTGAAAATGTCTCAAAACAACAGACAAGCCAGCTGCAGACTCTGATGCAGACTCGGCTGCAGACTCGGCTTCAGGCACAGATGCAGGCTTGGCTGCAGGCTCGGCTGCAGGCTCGGCTGCAGACTTGGCTGCAGGCTCGGCTGCAGACTCGGCCGCAGGCTCGGCTTCAGGCACAGATGCAGGCTTGGCTGCAGGCTCGGCTGCAGACTTTGATGCAGGCTCATCTGCAGGCTCGGCTGCAGACTTTGATGCAGGCTCGGCTGCAGACTCAGCTGCAGACACGGATGCACTCTCAGGTGCAGACTCGACTGCAGACTTGCAAAAGAACTGTATCAAACTTAACAGAAGCTTCCATCACAGCCAACGTCTGTAATTAGCTTTTCATACAGGTAACACCAGCATTGGGCTGATATCACCTTGCATCCAGTATTTAATTAGTTTGTGGGTTTTTTTTTTTTTTAATAAAAACGGTTAGAGTTCTTTTTGAGATGTGGTTTGCACGATAAGCAGACTTGTATGACGACTGTAAACCCAGACTTGGTTCCTCAGTTCTTGTAAACAGAACTCTCTGGTGAAGTGAATCAGATCCAGGAAACTTATTGTGCTGCCTTCTAAAGAATTTCAAATTCAGATATGAATCAAATTCAGATTGAATTTCATCTGAAAGATATTCGTGTAGCTTTTGGACTCTATGGTGAAACCACACTAAGAACTATCATGAAGGAAAGATGGATCAATGAAGAACCTTCATGGAACAACCAACAAAAATGACTGAAAACACAACATGGAGTTCTGGGGGTCTGGAGAGTTCAGGGAGAAGACACTGCTGAGCATCAAAAACACAAAGAAACATCTGGAATATCCCCAACATGTTTAGATATTTGTTCTGATGAGATGAAAGAGGAACTTTCTGTGTTTTGTTACATCTACAATCAAGCTAAGAACATCAGGACAGTAGTCAAACATGGTGGTGGTAGTGTGATGGTATGGAGCTGCTTATAATGATTGGAGTCATTCAATCAGAGTTCTACCAGAAAGTCCTGATAATTGTAGACGTTTTGAGGTGACTGTTGATCAGCTGAGTTTGGGTTTGGTTATGTTATTGATTGATAGAGTTCAGGAGTGGCTTTAGTGCTATTTCAAAATAAGGAGAGGTCAGTGAGAACACAAATGAGCGCAGAGGATACAAAAGCAGACCTTTCAGTCAGGCGGGAGAGGCTCTTCCTCTGTGTGGTCAGAGCGTCGATGGCTGAGAGGATGTTGACCGTGTGACCCTGCAGAGACTCAGAAGCCTCTGAATTCAGTGAAGGTCTGCAAGACTGAGGAAACATGAAGAATCCACAGCAAAAACAAACAGTCTTCCGCTCTCTCAGCTCCTTTAATCCACTTTGAGTCCATGTCATGAGTGCTCGGTCGTCACAGGTCGTACGCAAGAATCCAGTCAAACTACAAGCAGGAGTTTAGCCGGTGAAACAGAATCCAGGAGCAGAACAGAGCCAGACTCTCAGGCAGAGGCAGAGAGAACGGGCAGATCCGGTTACAGCCAGAGAGGGTCAAACAAAACCCACGACTGAGCTGGAATCGGGTCAGGTGCCGGGCAGACAGACGAGTTTAGAACCAAGGCTGACGAGAGGTGATGATCTGGTACCAGTTAAGGAAAGTGAGACACAGTGCAGAGGTGACAGGTTTGTACCAGGCTGGGGGGGGCAGTGGTCTCCTGAGTCTTGGGTTGGTGGTTTGATTCCAGTCACATTATGAAACATCTTTGGGAAAGACTCCGTAGGGTTTTTGGTTAAGTGTCGTAGTTGTTCGGTTATCGGAGAAGATAAGAAAAGAGAAAAGACTTTGAGAATCAGCAGAGGTACTTTTTATGACTAAGGAAGGACATTTCCAGGCTCAAAATCAGTGGAAAGATGTCGTTCAAGTTGAAATCATAGAGTCTCGGTGGGAAAATGCTCCAGAAAAGTCCATCCAAGCAGCTCAGACTCTGTATGCTGGATCATCTGGAGAAGACTTCCAAAGACAAATTTGTTTAGGTCAAACGTGTCTCCAGTCCTGGTCTCCTTAGTTTTCCTGTTAGTTACATGTGTCAGAAGAGTTGGACTGTGAACAGATCTGATCCCAGTTATCTCCAGTAAGTGGAATAACACGTATGTGGATGATCTTAGAGACCACGATCTAAAAGTTGACATCTTTCCACTCCAGACCTCAACCAGACATAAATGATGAAACAAGAAGGACATTCAAATGTATTTAGAGAAACGTTTTCAATGAAAGGAAGGAAATTCTAGATTGTAGCCTTTTTGGGGGGTCATGATCAAAAGAACAAGGTCCAGGATACAAGCAGCAGAAAGGAGCTTCCTCTGCAGGGCAGCTGGGCGTTCCTTAGAGATAGGGTGAGGAGCTCAGAGGAGAACCACTGCTCGTCCACATCAAGAGGAGCCAATACCTCCCTGGGGAGGTATTATTCAGGACACGCTGGAGTGACTACGTCTCTCAGTTGGTCTGGGAACGCCTCGGGTTCCCTAATAGGAGCTGGAGGAAGTCTGGACATCTTCACTTAGACTGCTGCCATTGCGACCCGGTCATTTTTATGCATCATCTCATGTCCTGAAAGAGGACTCACTTTTTCTTCATCGTCACAATCGTCCGTTGTTCAAGAATCAGAATTAATAGGTTTTTTGAAACCTTGTTAATGGCAAAGTGGTGTTTTTAAAGGTAACATTTATGAACGTAATGCATTCTAAAGAGAGAACCTCACCATGATTATACTGCATTGTATGCTTTCATTTGGTTCTAAAGGATTGATGCACAATATTACAGGGCATAGTATCCATTAAGGCTTTCAGAGTCAGGAAGTAGAAGAATTCCTGCACACTGTGCAACCTGGCAAATCTGGAATCTTACTGCAGCATTCCAGGCTCCATCCTCTCCGTCCTGACTGTCTCCATGTCATGTTAAATGATCCCATCAACAACTGGAGATAAAGAAGGAAACTGTAATTCAATGCTTCTGGTGCATTTAACTATGGGACTTGAGTTTGTACACAGACCATGTTCTTTTACTTTCTTCAGCTTTTTGTTTCCTCTGTTACTTTAAGTCTTCAGCAGCTTTTGTTTCTGTTTTTAGATCAGGCGTCGTTCCTCTCCTCTGTCGTTTTTCTTCAGTAAACGCCGGCTCCCTCTTTGCTCCTAGGATTACTCTCATGTTTACAGTTGTTTGTGATAATTCCTCACAGACTGTCTGCATTCACTAAAAGACAAATAAGACTTTGAATTGGGCCTTGCGAATTTTCATGACTGGATTCTTGGTTATGCTTGTTGACTGTATGAGAGAACTGGACTGAGTGACCCCTCCCCCCTGGCCTTTCAAACAGGAAGTTCCCATTGGCCCCAAGAATCCAACAGACTTCTGTAGAGAAATAAACAGCTATTACTCAGTCATTCTATTGGTCGGACAGCCACCATCCAATACATCATTTTCAATTTAAAGAAACATATCAATACATCAAGACATTTTTCAAAACCCAACAACCAAGCTTTTAAATTAGGGGTAAATCAATAAGTAATACCCAGAATGCATCTGTGCTCCTCATTAGTTTTATCTTAGATGAAACAGGTTAATATGAAGGCTGAGCTTCAGTCCACAGGTTGTAGGCATCAGTCCGTCCGTTAAAAGCCAGAGTAGAAGAGAGCTAAGAAGAATGATCTTAAGAGTTCAGTCACATTTACAAAAGTATGTATTGTAAATTTAAATCAATTCTACACAGATTTTGACAGACTATGACTTTCTATTTGACCTGTTAGTTGATAAAATGTTCTTTATTTCTCATATCTTGAGTGTTGTATCAAAAAGTGCTGAGATTATTATTCTTTAAGATGTTTTTGATATTCTTTTAATATGTCTACATGAGTTATGAGCTGAGAGCAGTTCTATTCATTTCTGTTCTATAATGTGTATTTTCAAAGGACAGAATTTCTAACTCTAACACTTAGGCAGAAGAGCTTTAGCTCCAGTGTTCACGTTATTCAAACTACTATTTAACCGTTGACACAATAATTCTGACAGATTCTAAGACTTTGGGCTGATATGAAACATTTTACTGTAGTGAAGTGTTTACACAGTCAACATAAACTCTTCTGAAGCAGAGAGAAGCTGATTTTCTCTGAAGCTGAATGGATAATGCTTGAAGAGTTACTGTAGTTCGAAGAACTTGTGTTATTTTGAGTTCCTGCTGACAGCTGCAGCGTTTAATGGTTAAACTAAATATTATTTCTTTTTGACATGTTAATCGTATATTTAAAATACTTTTATTTTGAAAATCAAGTTGTAAAAAATGTTGAAAAACTTGATTTTCTGAAAGAATTTTGTTGATTTTCAGAGTGAAAGGTAAGATAATAGCAAATCTGTTGACCATCCTTTAAGTTTTATTGTTCCAATGTTTCTGTTAATGTTTAATACAACAATTAAAAAAACTTTCTTTTACAATTTATCGTATCTCAACTTCTTTAGAAGTGTGGAACAGCAGATGTTTTATTCGGTAGTCTAACCTCAGATCTTGGAAGTGTCTGTTTTCTTCTAAGCTCCACATGACAGCATGTATGAGGCCTGCAGTGACGCAGAAAAACCAACATCGTTCTGAACTTTCTAAGAAACCTCTTCATAAATCTGACATTCATGTCTGATCAAACAGAGTTTTCATTTCTGACAGCTTAATGTGACTTTAACTCCAATGCAGACGTTACAAGTTAGACTACGTCTTAATGACTTCTATAAAAACATCCAGTTCCAGCTGGAAATACATTTATGACCTGATGCTTTTTATTTGTTTGATTTACTTAAACTCTGCTGCTTCAGTGTAATGTCTGCTGAACTTCCTGATTTTTAGATTTCTGTCTGAAAAACTAGACACACAGAAACATTAGACAGTTTTAACGTGGAAATCCTCTGAGTTTCTCTGGATTTTTCAGCTTTTATATCATGAATCTTCATTTGTGATAATGATTTTGTTTTATTCTATTTTCCCACAGCTGCTGTGTAACAGCAGGTAAACAGATATACAGTAACACAAAGGGCTGTAGATCAATACTTAGGTGGCAATCCAATTTGATTCACAAATTGAGATCAGCGATTCACATATCAAACCAGAGTCAACATTTTTGATATGTTTGTATGGTTGTTATATGTTTGTCTTCTTACTGGACGTATGAATATTTCAATTATATGAAATTTCTATCATTTACACCTTTATGTAGAACAGTATGACATTTAGCAAAACTGAAAAATTAAAGATTTGGAAAATATTTGTCGCAAGGTCACACAAAAGGTTTTTCTATCATTTTCATGGTTAACTTTAGCTGTAAACAAAACATAAACATTACTGTTGTTTTGGTTCGTTTAACAACAAATTCTGAAAATGTTTCCCACAGTTTTTCCATCCTCAAAGTTTTTCTGAGTACAATTCTAGCAGATAAATGACAAGAAGATCGTAAATGAAGTCAAAGCTGCACCTCAGTGGAATGGAACAACGAGAAAACACTCACAGTTCTTTCATCTAAACTGACAACAGAAAACAGGTTTAACAAACTAAAATACCAAAAAACTTCCAAAGACATTCCAGTACGGCCTCTCCACCATGCTAGCAGACTGTCACATGACGTCATATTTTTAATCCAGAGATTTTGGTAATATTCATAAAATCATTTTTATTTTATTTTTAATTCAAGTTGTCAACAATGTTTAAAGCAATTTTTTCCAGAACTTTAGTCAGTAAATTAAGATGTCTTTTTTGACCCTTTAACAGCCGAGCTCCAGTTTTTTATGTTTTTTGATTTACTTTATCTTTTCTACCGCTAACACGATCAAAGTAATTCCAGTAGATTCTTAAGGAGAAAAGCAGCTCATCAAACCACTTTTCTCCTTCAGATTCTGCTGGAATTACGTTGATCGTGTTAATGGTTGAAAAGTTACAGTACGTTAAAGATTTTGTGTTTAAGCGTCACCGGTGATGCCTCAGGAGTTAAAGGGTTAAAATGAGCCATGAAGCCCATTGAGACAATTGTAAATTAAACTTAATTGAATTGAGAGTCGTACATTTGTGTTTTTTTCCGTTTATTGACTTAAAATCCAACATTATTGTCCATTGTAGAGCAGTAAATAATATTATGCCTGAATTTTATTTTTACTACACTTCTTTATTCATAAAGATCGTGAATCAGTGATCTTAAATTCATACTTGAATATTTGTGAATAGATCACAAAAATCCGAGTACTTGGATACTTGTTACAGCTCTAATAACACAAACTGCTTCCACGCTGGTGTCTCAGAAACCTTTAGGACTAGAAGATATTTCTATGGAGCTTCAACAGCAAGAAGAAAAAGATTTGATTTTCCAAATGACACGGAAACAGCGTGGTCTTTATTTGTTAGAGAACAGTCACGAGTAGTTTCTGGTTCAAAACCCAAAACTAAGACCAAGCAGAGTTAGTGATCATCCTCACCAGGCGTGATGTCCAGCAGCGTCTGGATCTTTGGCTCCGCCTTCAGTCTTCACGGCTCGGAGCCAGAGACTGGCGCCCCGGAGGGGCCGGACTGTCAGGGCGAGTTGTAAACAGCAGGGAGGACAGTTCAGTGTCAGCTCCCATAAGTGTGGTGGGAAAAGCCTCAGCATCGCCCCGGAGAACGTGCAGCAACAAACACAGCAGGCTGAGAGGAGACGGCCATAGAACCTCTCCGGGATTAGAATGGAGCAATGGCTCCTCCTTCTCCCTATTCTACTCCTAACCACGTCTTCTGCAGACATGTCAGAGATGGTACAGGCCTCAGAATAAGGTTTTATAGTTTAATTTACTGATGTTTAATCAAGAAAAAAAGAGAAGGAGAAACAAGTAAAGACCTCACTGGAGAATCAGGTTTTTAACAGCCAGCTGTCTTTAAACTAGGTCTGGGTTGATAAAATTGATTAATCGATTTGAATTGATTTAAACTTGACAGATCTATAATCGATTCATAAAAATATAAATCGATTTAGCGCATAAAGCTAAAGCCTGCTAGCTTGATGCTAACATGTAATGGAATTTCCCATAGGACGGCTAATGCTAACGCCCTGTCGACCTAAACATACATTTCTGATTAAATAAACATCTTTATAAACTCGCAGACAGGCATTTTCCAAACTTTTTAAAGGACAATTTTTAAAGTAATTATTTGTGATCTAAAATTGTTTTTTCCTCATACTTTCTTCTTCTTCTGGAATAAGGTGTAATACTATAGCGTGATCGCCACCTTGTGGCCAAACTGAAATGTCCTCCAGGAGACACTGAAGGATATTAACAATCTCATTATTTCACTGATACATTTTACAGTATTTGAACTGTATCAGATTAATATAAATATATTCAAAACATAAAGTAGATTTTTAATGTATTTCTAAACAAATGTGTATAAATGTGTAAACTCAAAATTGAATTTAATTAAAGAATTGAAAGAATCCAAACTTAGCGGAATCAAATCGAAGTGTTTCTGGACATTATAATTGATATCCAGCCCTTCTTTAAAGTCCACTCCAAGTCCCTCAGATCAGTTAAAGATCTCAGTTTGTCCAGTTTCCTCACAGAAACAACTTTTCCAGAGAGACTCTCCAAAAATCAGCAGGTTAGCCTCCTGTCTGGGACTGAGAATTAGGGATAAGTACCAAAACTCGGTGCCAAGCTGGTACCGGTACCGACATATATGGTACTCCTATGACTCGATTCCACTGAGCGGTCCGGTCCAGTTTAGAATGCTCCAGGCAATTCAGGTGAGCGTTTCGACCCGTCATAGGGCATGCAGGTTGTAGACCGATTGGGTAGCTTTGTGTTGTTAAAGTGTGGCTGTAGCAAAAGTGAAGCTAACAACAACAAAAACAAAAACGGAGGTCATCCAGCAGCTCATTTTTCCCCCCTGGCTTTTAGTACTTTATATCTACAAAGCATTTAATGTTGTTTGAAAAAAGATTCCGGATGGAAAAAGGAATACAGACACTTTCCTGGCTCTTCCTTTTGTCAACAGGTTTCAACAGTAGCTCCGCCCTAACCGGTCGGTTAAATCTATGGACCTTCAACCAACGGGGGCTCAAAAATGGTGCTGTTTAATGAGTCCATTTTATAATGGAAACCCTCACAATACCAGACCGGACCTGTATGGTACAAAGCTGGTACCGTCTTGGGATATATCACGATACGTATTGTATCATGACATGTGCATCGTGATACGTATTGTATCACCAGACTCTTACTAATACACACCCCAGTATAAAGTGTGCAGTTTGAAGTTTTACTGCCTTCAAACAGTAAAAGAAACAAATGACTTGCAGGTTTTATCAAAAGCAGATTATTTTAGAACAGAACTCAAGAAAAATGAACGGACCACTGTGTATTAACTTGTGTTTGTTATTTCTATCAAAAGGAACCCTCTCAAGTCTTTTCACTGTTTTTAACAAGAAAATGAGAGGAGCAGTAAAGAAATGGGGAAAACAGGAAAAACACAAGAAAATGAGGAAAGTTACGGTACATCTAGAGGACAGACAGGATGGAGATGCAGAGTTTTTTCTGACTTCTTGTCAGCAAACAAAACTGCAATTGGAGTTTTGTTTACACTTGATGAGATATGGAAATAAACGGGTCTGCAGACTCTGCTCTAATGTGCAGATTCATGACACAAACATCTCAGAACTTCAGCTGGAAGAAGAAAGAAATGCTGCAGGATCAGTTATGACCCAAATCTCAGAAGTTCTGGTGCAGAACCGGAAGTGTTAGTTCAGACAGAGACGTTCTGGTCCAACAGTCTTATCATGTTTCTTTGAGGACAGAGATTTAATACTAATTGATCTTAAGCAAATCTATTTTCTTTTTCATGTATTTTTCAGGTAAAAAGAGATTTGAGGCTCTAAAAAAGCTCCACTATCCGTCATTTTCCTTCATTTATATTTTTTTCTATTTTCCTAAATTATATTTTTCTCAACAAACATGGATGGAAATTGAAACTAATTGAAATCTAAATTAAACTGTCAACTACTGAATGGAAATAGTTTGAGTATTTAGGCAGTGAAATCCAGCCACAGTTTGTTTAAAAAAAATAAAAGAAATAAACTCTGGATTCTCTTCAGACAAATGTCAGATTTCTAAAAGGAGATCAATGTTCAGAGATATTTTGAGTTTCTGCCTCTTCATGCTCTGCAGCCTCCAGATGGCTGCGTTTAGCTTCTTCCTGCAGGGCTTTGGGGATCAAACCTTCCTCGCTGGAACTCCCACATGTGCCGCTGCAGTACAGGAACACTTCATGGACCAGTTAACGCCTCTGAGATCTCTCAGTGAGCGCCGGTGTCTAAACATGCATCAGAGGGAGTGATGGGTAATGATCTGGCTGCTTCACGTGGACGCGGTCCAGAGGCGGAAACAAACGCTCTCAAGTTGCCTGGGGGGAGGGGGGGTGAAGCTGCAGACGACTGCTCCCAACACGGGCTACAACCACGGATCAGTTTCAGTGTATGTATGGAGATGCAGATAAAGAGACAGAAGGTCTCCACGGAGAAGGGGGCGGAGTCACAACACACTGGACTTTAAAGTTAAGAAAAAGATCTGAGAAACAATCACGTGTATTTGTGTCTCCGATCGTGTTCAGACAAAATTAAGGCTGATGGTATTCACACGTATTTACGTGCACCCATGATGCATTTCACCGCATTGCCTTCACAGATTTTAAGGATAAATGTCGTTGTTGGTACGTCTTGACTGTAACCCAAACTCTTCCTCCAGGTCCATGTGGCCAAGAAAAAATGTAACACTGGCCCCACGTATTTAAAAACTATGTGTGAACAGTCACTTTAAAAATGAATAATAATAATAAAAGTACGCTCAGAAGATCCTCTCGATACAGGATAACCGCAGCCATGTTTGTTTACAACAGAATTCTGTTACTTCTTCTTCTGTGGCCTTTCCAGAGTTTTAGATAGTCCTGCTTATGTCAAAACAATTTATTCTGGTAGAACGTGTGACGGACGTAAACAGTTGTTATAATTAAAGGAAGTTTTTCAGGCTCATGTACACAGTTCAACTTGATCCAATTACCGAATCACTGTTTATTTTTAACATGGGAGTCAATGGAGAATTCCTCTACTTTTGACACCAGCCTCTAGTGGCTCCTTTGGGGAACTGCAGCATTTGGTACTTCCTAGTTTATCGTCCCAAAAGAGCCTCGTCTGTAAAGGGGTTCAAACCAAACACAAGACATCCAACTTAAAATACAAAACTTACTCTTTGTTGCTATTTGAATTATTAAACAATTTATTTGAGATTTCCTTTTTTTTAAATCTGAGTCTTAATTCCTCTGGTTTGTCCTTTTTACTGTGTACCAGTTTTTAGCGCTCTTCTGCTGCTCTACCTGCAGAAATCTGCCAGGAAACTCAAGAAGGATCTGCTGACACACAGCACATTCATGTCTTATCTTGATTGAACGTTCTGTCGTAAATGTTGGCCTCAGTTCTGCAGAACTTGACGGCTTCTGCACTTCAATGAAAGTTATGTTTTGGTGTTTTTCTCATGATTAAAGAAAAACATACAGAGAAAACTCATCTTTCTTCATTCAAATGGTTGTAAATCAGAAGCAAAAAAATGCTGCTTGATAAAACTGCCAGTTGTGTAGAAACTGCTGGGCAGACCAAAGTTTCCCTGCTCTGTTCTAATACATCCACTCACAGACAAACAGATCCATGAACGTCTTTGTTTTCCTCGTCTGAGCTGGAATCTGGATCAGAACTGTTTGAATGGATCGCTCTGATATTGTTCAGCATTTTGTAGGGGCCAAAACTGTTATGTTGAGATATTGATCGTTAACTCTGTGGTGGGCGTGTCACTTGAGATTGTGTTAATAAGTTCACCTGTCAGTCATTGGACAGGAACGCCGGTTGAAGCCGAGGAGGTGGAGTTATGCATTTTTTCTTGACTGCAAACACTAAAATGCTCACTCACTACGTTGATGTCACAATGCTAATGCGAAGATTAAGTTGAATGACGATTTATCGCTTTGATGTGACTTTAGATTCGCGATTTTCTTTTTTTTCGGTTCCGGGTCACGAGCAGACGTTCCAGGCTCTCTCCAGACGATTATAATCTTGAAATATCACAGAATTTCTACAGAAAAAGTAGTAATTCTGTGCAATGACAAAGCCTGAAATAGTGTTATATCTACTTAAAAAGTCATGGGATTTAATGTAACTTGAGGATTCATAATAACCTGAATCTATGTTGGAAAGATATGAAAGATATAAATATCTGATCTTAAGTTATGAACCAGATAATGATAATGC
>NC_050524.1:3847254-3853153 GCF_002922805.2 Oryzias melastigma | reverse complement strand
CTGTTCTAATACATCCACTCACAGACAAACAGATCCATGAACGTCTTTGTTTTCCTCGTCTGAGCTGGAATCTGGATCAGAACTGTTTGAATGGATCGCTCTGATATTGTTCAGCATTTTGTAGGGGCCAAAACTGTTATGTTGAGATATTGATCGTTAACTCTGTGGTGGGCGTGTCACTTGAGATTGTGTTAATAAGTTCACCTGTCAGTCATTGGACAGGAACGCCGGTTGAAGCCGAGGAGGTGGAGTTATGCATTTTTTCTTGACTGCAAACACTAAAATGCTAACTCACTACGTTGATGTCACAATGCTAATGCGAAGATTAAGTTGAATGACGATTTATTGCTTTGATGTGACTTTAGACTAGCGATTTTCTTTTTTTTTCAGTTCCGGGTCACGAGCAGACGTGTGTTCCAGACTCTCTCCAGCTTCAACAGCTTCAGGCGATTATAATCTTGAAATATCACAGAATTTCTACAGAAATAGTAGTAATTCTGTGCAATAACAAAGTCTGAAATAGTGTTATATCTACTTAAAAAGTCATGGGATTTAATGTAACTTGAGGATTCATAATAACCTGAATCTACGTTGGAAAGATCTAAATATCTGATCTTAAGTTACGAACCAGATAATGATAATGCACGTAAAGGAAATGGTTCGGTTGAGCCGCGGTGGGATTATATAAGTTCGCTTCCTCCGACAATCTCTTAACGTTTAGTTATCCTGTTTGACATCTTTTCATGGATGTAAACTTCTGATGATTGATTGTATTGCACATGAATTTACTTTTTTTCTTCTTGATTGGTTGAAATAAACCATTTCTAACCTAAAAAATGTTGCTTGTTGCTGTTAAAGAAGCATCGTGTAAGTAACCATGTTCATTGCGGTCAATATATCGCTGCAAATGCAAAATAAAACAAAGAAATAATTGTAAGCTAGAAGAGAGAGTGTAGACAGAGGAATCATGAGAAATAAACAGAGGCTTATTTCTGTGTCAAAAGTCCCGTCCACAACTCAGTGGAAAGTTTCTGATGAACTCCTGCCGCTCTGCAGAAACTATGTCCTAGAAAATAACACAGGTTCTTTGATTTTGGATAAAACCGGCATAAATGTAATAAGAAGACGACTGGAAACACTTTGATCACAGATGATCAGACTAGACTGTCTTTCTGTGCTGAAAAGAGCAGCATAAGAGGAAATTGAACACATAATCCCGTCAGGATAAATGCAGAGAGGTGGAGGAGGAACAAGGAGGATCTCATCAGCTTTCCTGCCGTCTGTGTTTGGACAACAGGAGCCTTGATTCCAGACATGCTTCCATCCCAGCTGATGACAAACCCGGAATGTTCTCTGCCGACACTGACCTCTGAACTCAGAGGCCAAGCAGCAGAAGAACCACAAGAGCTGATCGCTGATCCCCATAATGACACCGTCTGGCTCGTTTGCTCCCATCATCTCACCTGAGGTTGTCTGCCCTAAAACAGTGACTCACCTGTCAGGTCTTTCAAAGCTGGATGGAGTTACAGTGAAAGCCTGTCAGCATTTTAGGAAGACATTTTGAATTACAGCTTTTTTAAATCTTAATTTGATGGCAAATGTGTGTTTTTTTTAAATAACTATTGTTAACAGAACCTGCACTGCATGATAATGTAATCAGACACAGTTAGTGGATTTTTTTGTCTTCATGAAGTTGGTGTAAACTCAGAAATACCAAATGCTGCAGTTCCTCCAAACACCACTAGAGGCAGAATGGAACAATTTCCCTTTGACTTCCATGTTTAACCCTTTAACTCAAGGGTTTACGTTCTTTGATTTACTGTAATTTTTTAATAGTAAACACGATCAGGGTAATTCCAGTAGATTCTGAAGGAGAAAAGCGGCTACGAGCCGCTTTTCTCCTTCAGAATCTACTGGAATTACATGTTAATGGTTGAAAAGTTACAGTACGTTAAAGATTTTGTGTTTAAGCGTCACAGGTGATAAGTCAGGTGTTAAAGGCTTAGGTTAATCACCCTCATTCATCTTTTTGTGCTAATAAGTGTCTTACGAATACCCTATAAACACATTAATAATGTTAATGTGTTTATAAAGCTTGTTAATGAATCTTATTATAACAGAAGCACTTGTTTTTGGCTTATTTGTTTGTTTTTTTGGATTGGCAGAATGTTAAACTCAATAGAAATCAAAATTTTTGGAGCCACACACAACCATCCATTTTTATTCACATTGTTGGGGCGTAACTCTGGACATTTTGCCCCTCCCACTATTGCCGACCAATGTCCTGTGAATGAACCCAGAGTTTATTTGTCGTCACTCTGGTTATTGATGATAGAATAACTATCAGAAGACCTGATGAAGATCAGGAATAACGCCGTTATAAAACCTGCCGCATCCCTACGATCTCATTGGTCCATAGAAAATACCAACAAAATGAAGTCAACTTAGTCGCCATTGTTCTCCGTTACGGATTCCGCAATTTTGGAACCAGACGACGTTAGCGATTGGTCAGAGTCAGTCTGAGTCATCGTTTCTATGGCAACCACTCTCACTGATCAGGAGTGAGCTTGTTGGAAAGCCACGCCCCTTACCCTGAAAGCGGGCAAGTGGAGAATCTGCCGATATAATATTTTGAGTGTTTATCGTTAAGCCAAAGTTTTTGGGTAATTTGTTATCTACTGATATTTTATGGGGCTAATTTAGAGTTTAGCTTCTATTTTAGCAACAGGCTAACATTTTTGAGGAATTTAGTTTACTGAGGAATTTTAGGCTATTTTGGAGTTTAGCTATTAATCAAGCAACGAGCTAGCTTTTTGGCTAATTAGGCACCTACTATTTTTACTAATTTCTACTTACTAAAAGGTAAAAATGAAAAAAAAATTCACATTTTGAGAGATGGTAGATTCTTTTTATATTTTTGATTTTGATCGTGACAAAAAATAGGAATAATTTAATTTTTTTTTATTTAAAACAAATGGTAATGAATTATCCAAATTTCTTAAAGGCGAAAGTAAATCTATGCGACTCCTTCTAGGTTTTGATCAATAGAAAACTAGTCCAAATGGGTCTTTTACTGTTAAAGGTTGCCGACCCCTGAACTATGGCGTCATTTTTATATGGACTCTCTTTTTTAATCTCATAACTTCACAATATGAAGGATATAAAGGACAAATAGGCTGTAAATGGATGAAAGTCTCACCACTCTAGAACCAAACTGAGGTAATTCTCTGTTTTTTAGGAAGAAGTAAGTAGAGAAGTGATCCTGAACGTGACTCGTCATTATCCATAATGTTTCCCGTCTGAAACAAACACCTGGACACTAGGAACCTGTAAAAGAACGATGAGTTTCCTGTGATCATCACATAAATACTGAACACAACTGAAAGATGAGACTTTAGGAGTGGCTGGGTCTTTGTTTCCATTCAAAACAGGTTTCAGTTTGGATCTACACTTCGATTCCCAGGAGATCCTCTTCTAAAATATCAGTTTCTATTCTAATAAATTGGATTCTGTTTTAGAAAAAAGTGAAATGGGAGCGTTACACAACAGTGGAAATTTACGTGGAACTTGAACCTTTCAAAAGGAAAAAACTGAATTTATGAAGTGACCTTACACAATACTAACACATTTGAGTCATCTTTTTCTTTTAGGTCAACTTATTCCAGGAAACAGAAGTACAATTTATGGAAGTTAATGCCTGAAAACATTTATTTGTTTCTCTGTAGACTTTTAAAAGTCATTTTTTTTTTCCATGTAAATTGAATTCTGCTGTTTGAGGCCGAATGAAAAAACAGCCAGAAGCACCACAGATGATGGCGGTCTTCAGGGCGCTGACGTCAAACTCAAAGTCGCTGAGAGATTCAGGTGGAAGTCGGGAACACACGATTGGCCGCACATTTTTAAATAAACAGAAGATTGGAACTTAAGCAAGAAAAATAAAAATCTCATATGTAAAGTCCAACAGAGCCACTGATGTAATTTAGAGTCACTGGTATAAACTAATTCAGTAAATAATAAATACAAAAGCAAAATGAAGCCGACAGAGTCAGAGCAGAGCTGAACAGTAATCAGTTAACATTAAACACTCACCAATCAGAAAAAAGCCTTAAAATTTAGCTGTTGGAAAAAAGCTGATTCTGAGAACTGAGACCAGCAACAACAAAAAAGCAGGAAAAATACTTTCTGATTTCTTCAGAAACATTGTTCAGTGTTTCCTGCATGAATTACAGATAAAAACCATCGTCACACGGATCTGTCATTGTTCTGGTGTGGTCGATGTTACATTTGTTTAGTTTGTGGTAAAAAAGAAATGAACAAGCAAAAAAATCTGTTTTTATTGTGTGATATTTTTTTGTACTTAATATAAACTCAAAAAAGTCACTGAAGAACTTTTAAAAACAATAGCAGAAAAAATTTGAATTTATGTTTATAAAAAAAATCTTATTGCTGATTTTTTAAATGGAAGATTATTGTAAGAACAGAAATAACATCTTCAGTCACACTTTCCCTTCTAAAGTGTTCAAAACTAAAAACAGTTCATGGTTTACAGTTCATACAGGGTCAGGGGGGGGCCCTGTTCAGAGGTGGGGTACATCCTGTGGGGGGGTCAAGGACGTCAAAGCCGAACAGAGACAAACAACCGCTGGCTGCTGCCGATCATCTGGTTTTGGAAAGAGGGACGGGCCAACCCCCCCACCCCCACCCCCCAGGACAGACTCTTCAATATTGGTGGTTTATTTTAAGACTCTAAACAAAAGCTGCTTTCATGATCTGATGACAGTTTATCACATTCCCCTCCCAAAAAAAGATAATTTCGAAGCTCCTGCAGCTATGGAGCTTCACAACTCCCTCTGTTTGGAGGGTGGCTGGTTCAAGTCCCGATACCAAGATCGGCTTTTTGCTTTTGGACATAAACAGTCCGTCAGTGGAGAAACCGGCGGCAGGACTTTGATTTAGCAGCTGAAGTTTTCCTTGTTTTGAATACTTTCAGGTTTTCCTCATGAGGGCTAAGATAGGATGTGTGTGTGCGTGTGTGACCTTGTTTTGAGAAGTTCAGGAGGTGTGTTGACCTAAGTCGTCGGTTCATCAACTTCCAGCTTCCCGTTTCCGCTGTTTGACTGTCAACAAAAATGTTTGGCAAACAGGTTTGATGGCGGGGCCAAAACACGCCGTCGATGAGCTCACTTGACATTATCTGGGGCCAAGGTGAGGATTAGACGGATGACTCTCAGATTAAAATCTGCCTGTTTTCATTGTGCGTTTTATTACTGGCTGCAGTTTCTGGAGAATCCGCTGAAACCAAAGCGACGAATCCAAAGTGGAATCTTCTGTTATGGAGAAGCAGCTTTCTCCTCCAGACTTCCCTCTGGGGATGATCTGATGTTTCTGTTTGGTGAAGGTGTGGGTTTGCTTTTTCAGTAAACACTCTTCACACCTGTTCAACCCGGAGGTCTCTTCAACTTAAATTAAACTGAATTCTATCCGGCCCTACAGATCGTTTTATTTTATTGTTATTAATGACCCGATGTTATCTTGTGCTCATTTCTAACTTGTACAATTTTGACAAAATATATATTTTATGTCGAGTTAAATATTGGAAGTTATTTAATGTTTAAATTGATTTATTCTGGAATAATATTCCTGCATTTTTATTATTCATAATGATGTTAAAAAGTTACAGTTTTAAAGTTTAAAAATTGGCATTCTGTTAGCTTTTTGGCATGTACCAAGATTTTTTTGGCCATTTTTAGCTAATATTTCAGCTACATGTTAGCTGTTTTGGGTAACCTAGGTTTTTTTTTTATTTAATTTGGCATTCAGCTAATATTTTAGCTGGCTATCAGCTTCAGCATTTTCAACTATCAGCTTCAGAGTTTTTGGCTATCAGCTTCAGCGTTTT
>NC_050524.1:3829673-3847030 GCF_002922805.2 Oryzias melastigma | reverse complement strand
TTTTAGCTGGCTATCAGCTTCAGCATTTTCAACTATCAGCTTCAAAGTTTTTGTCTATCAGCTTCAGCGTTTTCAGCTATTAACTTCAGCGTTTTTGGCTATCAGCTTCAGCGTTTTTAGCTATTAACTTCAGCGTTTTCAGCTATCAGCTTCAGCGTTTTTAGCTATTAACTTCAGCATTTTCAGCTACCAATTTCAGCGTTTTTAGCTATTAACTTCAGCGTTTTCAGCTATCAGCTTCAGAGTTTTCGGCTATCAGCTTCAGTGTTTTTAGCTATCAATTTCAGCGTTTTCAGCTATCAGCTTCAGAGTTTTCAGCCATCAGCTTCAGCGTTTTCAGCTACCAATTTCAGTGTTTTTAGCTATTAACTGCAGCGTTTTCAGCTATCAGCTTCAGGGTTTTCAGCTGTCACTTTCAGAGTTTTCAGCTAACAGCTTCAGTGTTTTTAGCTATCAGCTTCAGAGTTTTCAGCTATCAGCTTCAGTGTTTTCAGCTATCAATTTCAGCATCTTCAGCCATCAGCACTAGCATCTTCAGCAGCCTAATTCAGCTTGCAGCATTCACACTAGCATTATCACAGGTTTCTTCACATCTAGATCATAATTATAGTTAGTTAGAAAAGTTAGTTAAAGAGCTAGTTAAAAAGTTACAATTTTAAAGTTTTAGAAATGTAGTTTTAGAGTGTTCAATAAGTGTTTATCCTGTTCGACCTAAGGTGTGTTTAGGATTTTGGCCAGTTTGAGACCCTCGGTTTAACCCTTTACCCCCCGATCTGTCACCAGCAGTGGCAAAATAACAGATGCCCTTTGACCTACCATTATTTTTCAACCGTTTACACAACTAACTCGATTCCAAAGGATTCTGATGCAGACAAAAGCGACTTTGCGTTGTTATGCAACACTTGATGCTAGTTATGTAACAGAAACGCAAAGCCGCCATATTTATTTGCAGTGATGAGTATCGGGTAAATAATGCTGCGTGAATCAACGTTTCAGCTCACATGACTCTCCAGTTGAGACTCTGATTGGCTGATGAGAGCGCCCCCAAATGGAAGCAAATGACCAACACCTCCGTTTTTATATAATTTTTGATACCCGATTACATGATTGTGACGTTCACTCATCGCTCACTTTATGAGGTACATCTCACTAGAACTGCATTGGACCCTTTTACCTTCAGAATTGCCTTAATTCTTGATGCATCGATTCAGCAAGTTACTGGAAACATTCCTCATAGTTTGCTCCATTCTGACATGACAGCATCAAAAAGTTGCTGCAGATTTGTCGGCCGAACATCCATGAAGCTGATCTCCTGTTCCACCACATACCAAAGGTTCTATTGGGTTCTGGGGACTGTGGAGGTCATTAGAGTCCAGTGAACTCATTGGTCAAGAAACCATGAGATGATTCCTGCTTTATGACACGGTGGAGGTAGCATCAGAAGATGGTACAGTGTGGTCATTAAGGGACGGACATGGTCAGCAATCATACATACAGGAAGACTATGGCGTAGCTTTTATAAACAGTTGTTGTCCTTTCAAAACAAAAGCTACAGGGTCACTGTAGCGCAGAGGTAGAGCGTTTCACCTCTGATTGGAACCAATTATCAACAAGTAAAAATCCCCAATTAGTTATTTCCTCTCCTTGCAGGGATCTAAGGCAACGGTTTGGATGGTTGAGGGTTCAAATTCAAGCATGGACACAGATTGGACCTCATGAAGTTAAAGTTAAAGTTAGCTGTTACTTATCTGTGTGAAATTTGTTCTCCGCTTATGACCCCTACCCTGGAGGAGTGGTGAGCTGCAGACACAGCTGCACTCGGGAGTCAATAAGTGGTTTAACCCCCCCCCCCCTCCCCAATCTTATCCTGCACTCATTTCTAACTTGTATAAATTTGACAAAATATATTTTTATGAAGAGTAAAATATTGAAAGTTATTTAAGGTTTAGTTGATTTACTCTGGAATAATATTTCTATTTTTTTGTTATTCATACTTATGTTAAACAGTTATATTTTTAAAGTTTTAAAAATTGGCATTCTGCTAGCTTTTTGGACTGTTTTGGCATTTGCTAAGACTATTTTTAGCTAATATTTCAGCTACACGCTAGCTGTTTTGGCTAACCTAGGTTTTTTTTTTCTAATTTAATTCGGTGTTCAGCTAATATTGTATCTGGCTATTAACTTCAGCGTTTTCAGCCATCAGCTTCAGTGTTTTTAGCTATCAATTTCAGCATCTTCAGCAGCCAAATTCATCTTCCAGCATTCACACTATCATTATCACAGGTAATGCTATATATCTAGTTCATATTTATGTTAAAAAGTCAAAAGTTTTAATAATGTAGTTTCACACTGTTCAGTAAATGTTTATCCTGTTCGGCCCACGACCTCAGGTGTGTTTTGGATTCTGGCCCGTTTGTGCGATTGAGTATGACACTCCTGCTGTACCACATGGCCACTGAGCTGTAATTTGAGCTGCTTAACTCCATGTTTGGTACAAATCTCAAAACATTGATTGACAAATGCATCATCTCAGAAATAATACCTAAACAAATGATGTTATTTTTGGTCAAACTTGAGCAGTTTTTAGTATCAGAGGCGTTTTCAAACATTATGGTTCAGTTTCTGCAGAAAAATGCTTGTTTTTTTCTCTACTAATGCTGATATCCAAGTTCTGAAGAAACAGAACACATCTGTTACTGACAAACCCCGATGATAATAGCATTAAATGATAAGACTAACCTGGTTGCTGGTGACAAATACTAGTGATAAAGCTCGTGTCCGTCAGTATCAGCCCTGTTACTGACAGCGTTCCCTTCAGCAAGAAACTCTCTGTGTCTGCACAGACACACTGATCGTATCTGATCATAACTTCGTTATTTTGGGCTAAATTGGGTTGATTTCAGATCCAGCAGGGATTTGGATGAACGTCTGCTGATTTCCTCCATGAGGAACGCCGCCGACGCCGTTCGCTGCCATGAGAGACGCAGATGAGCTGATGCTGAAAAACACAGTCTGGCTGACTGAGTGACTGCATTTTCTTTTTCATCACAGCACTAACAGCTGAAGAGACAAGAATGTACAGAGATATTGATGTCAGGGAATAATACAAATTATTGAAACGCTGCGCTCAGAATGGCGACTCACATGAATGTAAAAAAAAAACACAATTCTCTTTCATGCAAAGTGATTGTCTGCATCTAAAAAAATGTTCATTCATGTGTAGTGCGCCATGTGTGATGATCGTGTTAATGATTGAAGAGTTACAGTAAATCAAAGAACAGAAACACTGGAGCTTCGGTGTTAAAGGGTTAAAAAACTGCTTCCTGAGATGAAACTCTTTTCAGGTCTGACCTTTGATTGATTTAGCAAATTTACTGATGTCTAGAATTATTTTACATGTGAATATTAAATAGAAGAAAGACGGACTAATGACAGAAAACATAATTACACCAATTATCTTTTTGTGTTGAAATCATAAACACTGAAAGCTTGAAAACACATTAGAGGCTTTTCTTTTTTTCAGCTGTCAAAGGTTGTTTTCATTTTATTTTTAGACGTAATTCATTGTTTTTGTCATCTGGTCCAGACCCAGAAATGTTCAGATCGTAAAACTCTGAACATTAAATAGGAAATTTCAATTATTTTTTACATTTTTACCTAAATATAGTTATTTTCTCAGTCCTGGATCTCTTTCTTGAATAATATGAAAATATATATATTTTTTTATTTAGTTTTTTTCTGGAAAATTCACATTTTGGTTTTGACATTAAGTAAACTTAATACTATTTTTTATATATATTTAGCTATTTAATTATATTTAATTATATTTCAGCAGTTTTATTTTGTCTTCTGATAAAAAATCCGATGATTAAAATGAATTTTACAAGAACAGAAGGATTTAAACGTGTAAAGACTTGGTCTCACACTGCAGAACTGAGGGTCTCTGAGGTGACCCGCTTTAGGGTTCTGTGGTGTTAACCAAACCTTCTGGACCTGAAGCTGCTGTCTTCATCGCGCTGATGGACGAGGTTCTTCTGGACACTTTCAGCTGCTTTTTTAATGATGGTATTTAGCATAAAGCCAGACTCTGCGGTCCTGGCATTTAAGTGTGACATCACAGGGGGCGGAGCTTCCCAAGCCGAGTGACCTCTGATGGTCCTGACGCAGGATTTTAATGAAACTTCCTGCGAATGTTTTTGTTGGTCAACAAGCCTGTGTGCTGTTTTCATTGGCCAACCTGCAGCCTCTTGACTGACAGACTGAATGATGGGAAACTGTCGTTTCCTGTTTCGTTCTCAGCTGTCAGTTTGCCGCAGTTAGATCCAACGCGGCGTACGAGCGATGACGAGTCAAACCGGAGTCGGAATGAAGACAGAGATAACTAGATGTTCGTGAACTATGAAAGAGAAGCAGTTTATTGAATATTGGCCCTGAGGTTAGCGTGGAGTTTAATAGTTCACTATTAAAGACTGAAAGACCTGATGAAGAGTTCCAGTGAGATCCAGCTGTTGAGGTGCTGCACCTGCTCCTCCTCTTGAACTTCCTCTGAAGGTGGAGCTGAACACGACAGAACAAAGACGAGGCGGAGCAAAGTAGAGAGGCTCGACGGCCAGAGGAAACCTAAACCTCCCTCTGGATGTTTTTCTCACGTCCTTCCATCCCTCCTGTGTTTTTTACTCACCATGTTTTCAGTCGATGCGTCTCAGAACAAGAGCTCCGCTGTAGGAGCCTCATTCCAGGCAGATTTTGGCTCCAGAAAGGATCCTTTCACTTTAACTGAGCAATTCAAATGCCAACAATCTGAGTGTTGGTGTCTTGTGACAGCAAACTATGCACAGGAAGTCTGTAAAATGTCTGGAAATGTCATTTTTGGTGCATTCTTAGGAAGTAACGTCAGGATTTTTGCGTTTTCTTGAAGAAAGTCAAAATTTTTTGTATGTTCAATATGAAATAGTGCTGCCACAAACGTTTATTTTAATAATCGACTAATTGGGTCATGGGCAAACTGGATGTAAAACACACATCTTAACCATCATTAGCTTTAAACCAACTAAAACTAGATCTATACCATTAGCTGTGATAATGCTAGTGTGAATTTTGTAAGCTGAATTTGGCCAATGAAGATGCTATTGCTGATAGCTGAAGATGCTGAAATGGATAACTAAAAACACTGAAGCTGATAGCCAAAGTCACTGAAGCTAAAAGTTGAAAACGCCAAAGCTGATAGCCGGCTTAAATATTAGTTAAATGCTAAAACAACTGAAAAAAGCCTAAATTAGCAAACATAACTAGCATGTAGCTGAAATATGAGCTAAACTCCAAAAATAGTCTAAAATTTTTTAATAAATGCCAAAATAGTCCAAAAAGCTAGCAGAATCCCGTTATAAATTTCTACTTTACTACACTCCGTCTCCGTATATTTTAAAGTAAAGACTAATCGACTATTGAATTAGTCGTCGACTGTTTTAATAGTGGATTAGTCGTCGATTCGTCGACTGATCATGGCAGTCCTAATATAAAACATGTAATGTCTGTGTCTGCTCTGCAGGTATTTGGACTCCTGAAGCGGCGTCCTCCTGGAGTTTTATGTGTCATCGCGACCTTGAGGCGCGACCACACGCTCTGATGTTCCGCCTCATCCCTCTCACAGCAAACCTCTAATCTCTGCAAGATTGATGAGGCCTCGTCCAGCAGCAGCCGCTCTGGCACTCTGTCGATAAGGCAGCTCTCGTTTCACCCCCCCCACCACAGCTGAGGGACATGGGGGCGGGAATAGCACCGTGAGGGGTCCTGCCAGAGCCTTTGAGCAAGACGGAAGTACAGTAACCATGAAATGTCCCAGAACCAGAAGCTCCTCCTTGTTTGACTGCCTCATGGCAGCTGAGCAAGACGTCGGCGTTAGCATGTCGCTGTGGAACCGCCGGAGCTGCAAAGCTACAGAACTTCACCTCAGCTGAACTCGCACCGCTCCGAGTCTGTGCAGGACAATGTGCAACATCTCCTTCTGTGATGTGGACAGCAAGGTGGACCAGTTCTTCCAGCCCACGCTCTACATCATCGTCATCGTTCTGGGGCTGCCCACCAACTGCATGGCTCTGTGGGCGGCCTACATGCAGGTGAGGAAACACACATCAATGCACGTCAGCCGGTGGAAAACAAGGACTTCAGCCCAGAACCAGAGCCAGGAGGCTTACCTAAACTCACATGATGGAACCAGAGAAACAATTTAGTCATAACTTTAAAGGGTTTATACCAGGACCTTCAACTCTTACAGAGCCGTTTGGGTCGATTTCTCTCTGAGCACAACCCAGTAGGAGCCTCAAAGTCCGACTTCACACTTCAGAAAAACAAGACATTGATTTGTATTTATGATAATGTTACCATTAGGATCAATATTGATTAAATGTTGTGTTTTTTAGGCATAAATAAAAATGAAACATGAAGAGAAAATATAGTTTTTTCACAATATGACATTGTTTATAACTTTTGACGGATTACTTCCTTTCAAAATAAGACATCCTGTTCCACATAGAATCATCTCAATGCTGACCGCACAATGTAGTGGTCAGCATTGATAAAAAAAAATAATAAAAAAATAAAATTACCATTTATGGTGCATCTCAGCCAAAAATTAATAAATAAATAAAAAATTAGAGCTGATTAAGTGTCCCTTAATATATGTTTTTACAATAACATAAAATCTTTGAATTTGTTTTTGTTGTAATTTAATTTAATCCATTCACAGATCTCTGAGTATTCCTCTCTGAGCACCAGCCCCTTCCAACCCACAAGAACACACGTTCCTATATAAACATGAACATGTAGGAGCGACTCCTACCAGGAAGAGTCTGCTCTGCCAGCACCGCCCCCGAGCTAACACACACCCTCTTTCTCTGCGGAGCCAGCAGTGATCGGCACAACGCTTTTGTTTTAGAATCGGCACGCTGTCGGCTCTAGGATGATGTCATGAAATGGGCGGCACCCTAAAGGGTTGAAAGGCGGAGCCTCAGTGATCAAGTCATGAGACCTCTGAGTTGGTAAAGGAACTCGCAAGAATATCTCTTATTTAATTTAGTGTGTTATTATCAGCATAAGAATAAGATCACTTTATTATGATGGTCGTCATTCTTAAAGTTATTCACCAAATCGTTCCTGTGCTGGTATTTATGATGGCATTTTCTTTTGGAAAAACTTCAAATCCATAGTTTTTATGCAGGTGATATATTCTAAGTATTATAACTAAAGCCTGAGATTTAGAGTCAAATGATAATACTGTATCTGTACCGAATACTAATATGATCCTAGTCCACCATGATTCTGCAATATTGAAGTACTAGTTTGTTTTATATCATTTAGAATGAGTTCAAAACCTCCCATGAAGCTGTACTGTTTGTTGTGTCTCTATTATTATGGCAGAAATAAAATTCGTTTATATTCACACACAAGCATAAAAACTGTGATTCCTTTAATGCTAAACTGTAAAAAATCAGTCTGACTTTGCTAACGGGATCCTGTGTGTTTTTGATTCCTGAAACGAATGTTTACGCTTCAGTCCTTAAGAATCTCACCCACAAATCTTTCCCTCCGTCCACCCAGTCTGGAAGGGTCACAAAGGAATAATCACAAAACTGATTTATTGAAGGTAATCACATCAGTGAAGCTTCAAAGTTCCCGTCTGTTCTTTCATGGATTCTGTGAGTGACTGCAGCTCATTTGACAGTCAACAGTTTTAGGAAAGTACCAGCGGAGTCACAATACCTTTTTTAATAGCCTGTTTATGAGCATCTGCTGGATACGGTCAGCCTTGGGTTATTTTCCCATCCAGCATCAAACCTCCAGAATTTCATTTCCCACAGACACTCCGTTTGCTTTGGCAGCTGCTGAAGAATTATTATTGATTTTCTTTAATCAGGCGAGTTCATATTTTACAAGAACAAATGTTATTAAAGGGCGCAGCTTCAAATGAATGTTCCGTTCATTCATCACAGCCGCCATGTTGCAGCTTGTTTGAGCCTCTGCGGTTCCCCCTCAGGTCCGCCAGCGGAACGAGCTGGGCATTTACCTGATGAACCTGTCGGTGGCCGACCTCCTCTACATCGCCACTCTGCCGCTGTGGATCGACTACTTCCTGCAGCACGATGACTGGATCCACGGTCAGGAGAGCTGCAAGCTGTTCGGCTTCATCTTCTACACCAACATCTACGTCAGCATCGCCTTCCTGTGCTGCATATCCATGGACAGGTACCTGGCCGTGGCTTATCCGCTGCGCTTTGCCAAAGTTCGACGGATTAAAACAGGTAGGTTCTGAAAACAAAGCCTGGAAATCTGTAACCCTTTAACATCTTTAGCACCAGTGTTAATGTTCTTTGACTTACCGTAACTTTTCAACCGTTAACACGATAATTCCAGCAGATTCTGAAGCAGAGAAACACGCCTATCAGCGAGAATTCAAGCATCTCCAGCAACATCTCAGGTGTTAAAGGGTTAAATATATGTGTGGTACAGAAGTCTGAAGAGGGGATTGTGGGAAAAAGTTTAACTAAACCACAACATTTATTAGCTAAATAATAGTAATAGTACTGTAGCACAGTTAGCAGGCAGGGTGAATTGTGGGAGTTTTTTTCTGTTTCATTCAAACTTAAACTCATGTGCTGTTTTTTTATTTGTTTGTAGTCATTAGAATAACATTATTGTATAGTGTTCCCTTATTTATCATGAAAATTATGCTAAAAAAATAGGATTCCAGATACTTTAAGACTGAAAACATCTCATTATACACTTTCTACTCGTTTGTTTGAACAATTTCAGTGTTGTAGAATGAAAAAGAAGATCTGCTGAAAGTGGAAGATTTCTGTAAATGTGGCAAACTGAACACATGCAGGAAACACGGCCCAAAGGAGATTGATTGACAGTGTTTAAAGCCAATCAGGATGCAGAACCAGTGCGCTGTTAAAAACAAATCGTGTCCAATCATGAAAACATGCTTTACGGCGGCATATTTCTGGTATTGCTCGCCGTTTGATTGGAGTAGTGAAGGGTTGTGAGCTAGCCATGTTTTTTTTCACCACATAGAATACCCATAATGTCGTTGGACCCGCCTCGTTTTCCGACCACTCTCACTTGCATGCTACTGGTAACCCCATCAGCTGCTGGAATGAGCAACAAAAACAACACAGCGCCTTTATTTACTCTTCTAAATCACCTGTGAAATAAAAATAAATACATTTTAAAAAATGACTCAGCAATTTTATGCTGCATTTACACTAGGCATGTAATGTTAAACAGCGTGCTAAACTGGCATTCCTGAACACACCATTAGTATACAGTGTTTTCACTGGACAGTCACCACCCAATACTAGAGCAGATTCTCACAGTCGGAAGAGGCTTAGTGTGAATCGTCAAAGCGGTGGAAATAGTTCTGGCATCGCCTGTCCGTCCTGGTAAGGGTTCCCCCTTCATGTGGGAATCCCTGAGGTTTCTTCTTTTTCCCTGATTCAGTTTTTTATGAGTTTTTCCTTATCGGGATGGAGGGTCTAAGGGCAGGGATATCCAGTTTTATGTAGTCTGTTTAGTCTTTAGCTATTTTTTCATATTTTATTACTAACTTCTGCATCTGTAAAATTATCTGCATGAAGCCCAATGAACCAAATTTCTTAGTGATTTTGGGCGATATAAATAAAATTGAATTGAATTGAATTGCCAATCTTTCACAGCTCTATTCTGATTTATAAAAAAAGTTGAAGTCACACAGTTCTAGCCGGGCACAAGCCAAAATGATTAAATCCTCCTTCATTATCTAGATTCTAATGTTTGGTAGTGTTTTCTCAGAAGGTTGCTACCCATACGTCCCTGATTCCCATGGTTCAACTAGATGAATTTTTTTACGTGCGGTCAATGGCCGCACGTTTGTATGCAGAGCTGAAAAACAGTGTTAAAAAAGGGCTCACCGACGCACGAGTACGAGGGTTCTAAAGTGAGCCATAAATGTTCATTTACATGCATTTCCATAAACTTTTCATTGGAAGTGGTCGCTTGGACTCATGTTTCTGAGCCCGGTGTGAACATATCACTGGCAGAAGCTTTAATGTTGCATGTGAACACGACTTAGGGATGCTAACATCCATTTTGTCCAAAAATACCTTTGCGATATCGCACACAGAGATGAACATCATATCAGGCTGTGGTGAGGAAAGCAGTAATACTTAAAGTTAGGACAATGGAAACGTTTTATGGTGAATATTGTTAAATGTTATTTAAATATGATCTTAATCTTGTGTTTTCACTCAATCTCAGAACCTGCATATGTTGAGTCTGGAGTTTCTCACCGGGTTCTTCTCTTCTGAACCTCCTGCAGCGATCCTGGTCAGCTCCACCATCTGGATCATCGAGATCGTCGCCAATTCTGCTCCTCTTTTCCACAACGAGCTCTTCCAGGACCGCTTCAACCACACCTTCTGCTTTGAGAAGTACCCCATGCAGGACTGGGTGGCAGGGATGAACCTCTACAGGACGTTTCTGGGCTTCCTGGCTCCGTGGACGGCCATGCTGGTCGCGTACAGAGGCATCCTCGCGGCGGTGAGGTGCAACGTTTCCACAGAGCGCCAGGAAAAAGCCAAGATCCAAAGACTGGCCCTGAGTTTAATCCTCATCGTTCTGCTCTGCTTCGGGCCGTACCACAGCCTCCTTCTGGTGCGGACCGTTATGTTCTTGAGGAAACCATGTGACTGCAGCTCCGAGGAGACCATGTTTGCGGCGTATCACGTGTCGTTAGCGCTGACGAGCCTGAACTGCGTCGCTGATCCCATCTTGTACTGTTTTGTGAACGAAGGCGCCAGGCACGACGTGGGCCGAGCGCTTTCAGCCTTAATGTCCGTGACCTGCCTCAGACGCTCGTCCTCTTCGCCGTCACACGTGGACATACTAAACGCCGGGTCAGTGACCATCGACACGCCGCTGTCGACGAAGAAGCAGCCCTACGTGTACGCCGATGGAGGCAAAAGCGGAGGCTATAAGACTGAACTGGTGGCTCTGAAGGAGGAGTGTCTACAGATGACCATTCTCAGCGTTAAGAAGTGAATTCTTTCAGAGTCTTATGTGTTCTGGAGGAGCAACTGAAAATACAAATGCACTGAGCCGATGCTGGTGTTGGGCTAGGAGCCCAAGTTTGGCTTCTAGCTAGTTTGAATGAGCAGCAGGAGCTGAGGGAGAGGAGACTCATCCAGTCCGGTGTTACCACGCCAACGATGAGGTTTGTGTTTCCACAGAGGACCAAGTTCACAGCTGACCTACAAGTCAGCAAAAACTATCTTTATGCAAACTTAAGACAATTCCAGCTAAAGGCACAAATTCAGTGTTTTCCATCAAAAAACATTTTCTTAGAGAGAAAGCAAACGCAAGCACTCAAGTGCTTCCAAAGACTAAATCCAGAGGAACTTTTCTTATTTAAGTCGGAGTCTGGTCTCATCAGACATCAGGTCATGGTTCTACGACCATCGGAAACCTAAATCCTGGGCTGATGTTGGAGATGTGATCAGGATCTACTTTCAAACAGCTTATAGGCACAAGAAAACAGGAAGTTGATGTTTCTACATTTTCAGTGCAAAAACTTTACAAAGAGCTTTTATTCTTAGACCTGAAAGCGACAATAACAGTGTTCAACCATCTCAAACTTTCAAGTCTGGATCTGAGACTTCAGTGGGACTCAAGTCCAAGTCCCAGTTCGAATCCAAATTTTCCTGATCTCTACAGTTATTCCTCCAAACGGAGAAATATAAAAAACAATAGTCTCTTGTATTCAGGCGTTACTAACTCTAGAAGACGTCATCAATATTCTCCAGTCATCTAATTATTAGCAAATAGCTCCCAGCGCACAGAAAATACACAACATCTGTTTTATAGCTTTAAAAGGGTCATGCTAAAGCAAAAGCTCAATACTTACATTGAAATGAAAGCTACTGTGCTATCTATCCCTGTAGGGAGGGATAGATAACCCTAAGTCCCTACAGCTCCTTTAAAAACCTGGTTTGTCTCATTCCCACTGAGCGGTCCGGACCAGACCAGTCCCCTCTTGATTTGGAATGAGTTCAAGAGAGCTTTTCCAGTGAGTGTTGGACCATCAAAGCGCATGCGGGGTGTAGACCCACGACGTAGCTGTGAGTCAAAACGGTGCGACTACAACGAAAGAGAAGCTGCATCAGCTGATTCAGGATGAAGCCTGCCTCTATGCAGAGGAACCGTCTATTGTTCTAAAAATAAAAAGAAGAAAAAACTCCTTATGTTGAGCAGTACTCCAATGTTCTTCAAATGTTTTACAAAGCACAATCAAAAGTTTTTTGAGGAGTATGGATCGGTAATGGACATCCTTCGGCTGTGATGGAGACGGCGCAGTATTCGGCATGTCTCCAGTCCCCAACCCCCACAAATAAGGGGAGTACTGTACGTAAATCATTTTTATTCTTTGCTAGAAGATTGAGATGGGCGAAGAAGAATCTAGACGAAAAAAGGAAAAAACTTTCGGTTTGAATCTTGAGTCAGGGAAATTGCTGGTCGGACGCTTCTTGTTGTCGTAAAACCTTTCCACCAATCAGTGGGTTACATTGTGTGACAACAGAAGTCCCGCCTTAACGGGTCCATTCCATTTTCTATGGATCTACGACCAACGGGGGACCAGAAATGGTACCAGTCGGTCCTGCTTAATGGGTCGATTTTGTAATGGAGACGCTCAAAATTCCAGACCGGCCAGTGGAGATGAGGCGTTTCAGACACCACTACAGCTTCAAAAGATACGACAATTGGAGCAGTAGGGAGGAGCCAAAGGGGAAGGAAGCAATTTGGATTGGTCTCTGGCTGCTGTGACTGAATCCCATCAATTCTCATGATCCAGACTTCATCTTTGAGGAAAAGAAGAATCCTAAGACACAAATCTGGAGAGAATCTGCCTGATTTTTTCCAAAATTAAACAACTCTTTAGGCAAACACCACTGTACCACAATCACAAGTTAGGTAACAAATTAAAGTCACACATGTGAGGGTACAGTCCAACATGTAAACCCGTTTATAACCTCAGACATGACTCTTAGTCTCAACCATTGGGTCCCGTTTTCCAAGTTTTTTGGTAAAACTCAACAAGGGATTCGAACCCACTGTCTCCCACTCTCTTGGTGGACACTCTACCACTTGGCCCCTGAGTCTGAGTTTGTTGTCAACATTCAAGCAGCTGCATGTGTCAATGACAGTGAAAAAACTAATTTATGTTTTGGACTATACTATTATAGGGCACACAAAGGGAAACAAGTCATAGGATATATTATGACTACACTACCCAGAATGCCTAGAGAGACCAAGAGACAGGAGTTTGGTCAGAGAAGTTGTTGAGAACTTTTTCTAGTGAACTGTCGTTCTTCACGTCTTTTAGCTACAGTAAGCAGAGGAACAGATAATAAAACTTTATTGACAATAACAACATTGTTCAGCTGCTAAACATGAAACACTAAACAATACTCTCACTTTCTCACACAGTAGGTATCACTCCACCAGGCTCCTGACTACAGTACCCATAATCCTCCAATCCATTGAGCGTTGTGGCTTCTAGTTGACCAAAATCGTACCCAAACATTTGGACGAATATTGTGACCACAGAAAATCTGTTCCAGGTCAGAAAACACGACCAGGATTCAGACAAAAGACGAATGTTAGTGCTGGAAATTCACCTGTCATTCACCAAGCAACCACTAGGGGCACCACTCAGTCCTTCAATCACTCCTGTATGAAAAGCTCCAGCTTTGGTCTCTACGATTTGACTACATAGTTATTATTCTAGGATTATCTCTCATGATTTTTCTTTCTACAGCAGAATTGCCCTCTAAGGTGGGCGTGGTCATCTGATTGACAGGTGTCTGTCAAATCCTAAGAATTAGATTTGTCTATTTGTTCATTGCTGGATAAAGGTTGAACACTTCCTGTAGAGACGGAGACTTCCTGTCCGTCTCCTCTAAAGATCCTGGAGGGACACAAACACGCGTCTTTTTCTTACTTAAAACATTCGTATTTTGAACCCGATTGACAAGGATCACATACTCCAAAAGATGTATTTGATGTATTTTGTCAATCCTTTACGAATACACATAATGGCAATAAAATGCATTTCTTTTACATTAATATATAAAATAAATGCATTTAAAGAAATGAATGGCAGATATTGTTGATATACTTCTGTTTTAGCAAGTCAATTTTTAATGTTCTTTCAAGCTAAACACAAAAAAACAGAAGCTAAGGGATCAAAACCCACCGTTTTGGGGTACATCTCACTGTGACGCGTCATCAGTCAATTCTGTCAAAAGTAGAAAAACAAAACAAACAGGATCTTTGTGATGATCAACAGTAAATATTTTAACAGACATTTTTACAATGAAATCTTATGTTTGTGCCTAAAGGGCCACCGTAGATTCTGTCAGTCTCTGAACAAAAGAGACTTTTATTTTGAAGTTCTGGGAGCTTCCGTTCAGCTTGACCGTCTGCCTTTACGTGGTTGCTTTCTGTGTCGTGTCTGTTTGCATTATGGGATGCTCACTAATGACTTCCATCAGAGCTGCATCTGTTTACATTATTTAAAGCTGACAAACTCACCAACGCTCTGAATGAAAACAGGAAACGCCCGCCTGAAGTCGACGCCACGATTCTGTAGAGCCGCCTTGGCATGAAGGCATGAATGCGGCGACGCTGACGCAGCTTTTGGGTTCTGCTTTTGCCGCCAGCTCCGCTCTGTGTGCCATGTCAGGAGGTTCAGTCAACACCAGTGTCAATGTTGGGATTAATAAATTATGCATTTGAAACTCTGCTGCCTCCAGTGTTTGATTATTGATCACAAACGACAGAAATAAAAAATACTTGAATACAAAACAACAAATACATGTCAATGATAAACTGGTTTATGTGGAAGAAGTCTCAGTGATGAAGAAACTTTGACCTTCATCACTCTGAGGGGAAATGATGAAAACCTGCAGCAGAAACACAATCACACTGAATTAAAGGAAGTGCTGATTCATTTAGTATATTTGTTTAGTTTAACTTAGAGTTTAGTTCTGGATTTAAATGAATCTTTTTCATAAAAATTTAAGACATGAAAGAAGATGGCAGTCCAGAGAAAAAGATGGAAAAATTCAACGTTAAATATGAATAATCCTATAACTACACAATTATAGGAGAATTATATATAAGTCAAGAGAAAATTAAAACTTTAATAATCCTGTGAACAGTGTTGAAGTATTAATTTCAAAATAAAAAAGATATAGTTGCTCCAAGTTAGTAAATGATTTATTGTAAAACTAGTTATCAGAAAAAATCAACTATTTAGTACTTTAAAAAAGTGAATATTTACAAGGTCATTTTTACAAGTCAGTTACAATGAGTTGAATAAACTTATGCTACGGTCACAAATACATCTCCCATCTCGACAGATTTCATTCCGCCGCCGGATTTTTTGACATGAACGCAGACAACAATAGTCAGGCATTAAGCATGAACCACTTTTTATAATCCCCAGGGTATTGGGTAGCTGCCAGTCGGTGGAACTTTCCAGGAGACGTTTACAAATCGTGCAGTCAGAGCTGCTGCAGGCCGGCGATCCAGCTGCCACCCACTGTGGTGCCCAGCTGCCGCCTGATTTCATAATGGCGTCATCCCCACCTGTCAGTGGACTGCAGGACCTCGAAATGTGTCCAGGGGGGCCGACATCAACTTTTAGAGAAAAATCATCGTCTACGTTATATTTGAACTTTCTCTTAAAATCACTGGGCGGCGTGTAAAAACACTCTCTTTCATAAACTCTTTCATAAATTTAGCTGGAAGGAAATGAAACCATGTGAATTTTCCTTAACTGAATTCACATTCTGACGATTCTTTTACCTTTTAACCCTTTAGCACCTGAGCTGTGATTGGTGACGGCTAAACAACGAACTCTTTGACAAACCGTAACTCCGTTAACATGAAGCAGCTGATTCTGCTGTGGAGAACTGTGGCTTTCATCTGTCAAAAACACATTAATCATCTAAAGTTTTACACAGTGTCGCAAAGACGCTTTTGTCCACAATAGAATCTGCTGGAATTACGTTACTAATGTAAACGGTTGAAGAGTTACAATCATCAAAAGAACATAAACATGAGAACTTTAGCGTTAAAATGTTAAGTGGCTCAAAATGAAATCCTATATTAGTAAAAATAAATAAATAAATAAATGAAAAGAGAAAGAAAGGAGACAAAATATTCTAAATTAGTTGAAGCAATTAGGTTAAAATACAAATAAAGCAACATTTAAGTCTGATAAACTTTCAAAATATTTGTTAGAAAAAGTTGATTAAAGAAAAACTAAAAAAGCAAATTAATATTAAATGACCTACAGATGTTTTATTTTATAATAAATGCTTTATTAGACAAATAGAACAGAATAGAACAGAATAGAATAGAATAGAATAGAATAGAATAGAATAGAATAGAATAGAAGACCAAAAGAAATTTAAAAGCGACCTTCTGCTTGCAGTCACCACACAAACATAGAAACAAATAAAAGAATAAACACCTAAAAACAATAAAAATCTATTAGTTAAAATACTACTAATAATAATTATAACAGAATAATAAATACAGAATAAATCTGTTTTTATTTTGAAATCAAGTCTAAAAAACAATAAACAGATGGGAGGAACTGATTTTGTTTGCTTATTTGATGTGTAAACAGGATGTCAACAATAAGATGACTTTAGAAAGCTAATAAGCTAAACCAGGTGTGTCCCAATCCAGGCCTCGAGGGCCGGTGTCCTACATGCTTTCCAACCAATCAACCAACACACCTGATCCAGGTAACCAGGAGGCAGGATTTCTGGAAACCAGCAGGAGGCCGGCCCTCGAGGCCTGGACCTGGACACCCCTGAGCTAAACGTTAGCATACTTTGAATTGTTCCTTCGGGATTTAACTCCTTTATTTGTATTCAGAACAAACTTTTAGTAGAAATCGAATGAAATCTTGTAAATTTCGCTGAGCTGCCTTCATGTTCTGACAAACTTCTTCAAATATCGCTTCACATGTGGAAGGAGAAGATCTCCCTGACTTTGTCCTTCACAGCAGCTCGTTTTCCCGGAGACGGCTGGAGAACTCGTTGGCATTTTTCGCGGCTCAAACGTCATCAGTGTAATAAAAGCAGAGGTCACATCAGGACACGCAGGTGAAGCAGCAGCTCAGCACACGGCGTCCGGCCAACGACTCATGAGCGACCACGCCTGGGCCTCAGCCAGCGGAGTCACCTTCATCCGTCCTGTGGAGCTCCTGCTCCCCGGGGAGGCCAGCTAATCAACAACATGAAGAC
>NC_050524.1:3827132-3829612 GCF_002922805.2 Oryzias melastigma | reverse complement strand
CCCCCCCCCCCCCCGTCTGAGAGGGGGGGCAGTCTCGCCCTTTCTGCTTCACTGGTCACCTCTGCTGCAGGGCTATAAATAGAAGCTGAACGGAGGCCGCGGCGCCATCACCAAACACCTGGTTATGAGGAAGAAAAGGCCTCTGGGAGATGAAGAGCAGATGTCTGTCCTTCATCTTCCTCTGAGGTCAGAAGCCACAGACGTCATCAGATACAGGTTACTGATCTTATCAACGGGTCACATGACCAACACCTCCACCTTGACCTGAAACTTTTAGTTCCTGATCTGTGAAAATGTTTCACCTGAAAGCATCTTCAAGGACGCCAGAGTCAACCGGACCCAGGAATTGAGAGGAGCGGCTCGCCGTCGAGCTCAGACACACCTGAGGGGAGAGGGCGTGTCCTGCAGGGCGGTGAAAAACACCCCGAGGACTTCCGTCCTGCTCAGTCTTTAACCCGAAACTTTAATCATTAATGGATCCAGAACCCTCAGGGATGACGGAACGGCGTTCTGGAACGTTCCAGCAGGAATAGGTGGAACTTGGAGTTTAGTGGAACCATTGAAATATGATGTTTACACGTCACCTGCAGCGCCCCCTGGAGGCCAGGAAGCTGCAGCCTTTGAAGGAAGAAAATCTTCTTTTGAAAGCTGAAGGAGTTCACCACTGAGGAGGAGACCAGAAGTTTTTATTTTTATTTTATTTTTCTATAAATGAGAAAAACCTGATGTGTCGATTCAAACCAGAGCAGCAGCATCAGAACTCCTTTGTGCTTTTGTCAAACTCGTGATATAGCAAGCATAAAGGGACAAAAATACAACTCAACAAATGCAGAGTACGGCAAATATAAAGGGACAAAAATACAACACAAAGAATGCAGAGTACGGCAAACATAAAGAGACAAAAACACAACAAATGCAGAGTACGGCAAATATAATGGGACAAAAATACAACACAAAAAGTGCAGTATGAAGCAAGCATAAACAAACCAAAATACTACACAAAAAAAGGCAGATTATGGCAAACATTATGGAACAAAAATTCAACACAAAAATGTAGCATACGGCAAGCATGAAGACAAAAGTACGACATTAAAAATGCAGTTAATTTTTTTTAAACTATATTTAAACCCACTGAGATCATTAAGTGTTTTTAAGGTCAACCAGTCCCAGAAGCAGCAGACGACACAAAACAGAACAGTTTAACAACAGAAGACAAATTAAAGAAGTATCAACAGAAAAGATATATAAAAAAGTAATAAAAAAAAATGTCTCGGCGTAGAATAATTTAAAAAGAGTAACAGGTTGGAAACCTTTAAGTCCCATTCAATTGGACTTGTTGTTTTCAAAATAAATTAAGAAAAATAATGAGAAAAATAAAATAAAACTAAAAAAATCTCTTTTTGTAAAGTTTCAGGCAGCAGAACTAAAAACTTTTGAACTTTTTTGCTTTCTACAGGTTCAAAGTCATTCAAAGCTGGAATTAGATAAAAGTTCTGTTTTGCCACATCAAGCTGCTGAGATTTAATGTAATTTTTTAACATTTATTTTTAGTTCAAAGACAAAGTTCTGCAACACAAAAAGCAGGAAACCTCAAAACCAAAGAGATTCAATACAGAAGTCATCATTAAAGTGATTTGATTTATTAAACGTGGAACAGATAAAAAATAAATAAATCTGGTCTGACTCCGTTTAAAATCATTTTCTCAGCATTTTCCAGCTCTGCAGAACACAAGACTCACACAAACATTACACATAACATGACAAAACAGAGAAAATAGAACAAAAGTCTAACAATCAGAATCACAATAAAGCATTAATTAAAAGGGGGACCTGACATGTCGGGTCAGTGGTAGCACTTGTATTTGTCTGTTAAAACTCTCTCAGCCAATGAGGACAAACTAAACCTCCAACAGACTCTGATGCACACAAAAAGAGTTCAGTAAAGCTAGTAAGATATTTACAGATTCGGACTCCTGGAATCAAAAACTCTTTAAAAAAAAGACTCTTTCAACTGACTTTTTAAACTGAGTCTCTATTGGGTTGTCTTAATGGAAACAAAGACCTGAAAATTGGTTTTAACAGAGGAAGATTAGATTTTTGTTTCTTTTCTTTTTATTTATTTTTTTTTTCAAAATGTGTTACAAAAGGTTGTGAATCTTTTTTGGTTGAAACTCAAAATTAAATGACTTCGATTGGGGCCAAAATCCCCTGATCAGGACATCATGAATCTTTGGACACACAGAGTGTATATTTGCATAAACCTTTTTGTTTTTAAAGCTAAGCATTATTTCTAATAATTATATTTGTATAAATTTGAGGTGAAAAATGATCAAACTTGTATGGAGGTGATCAGTATAAAATATCATCATCGTAGATTGCTCAGTGAACACATAGAGGGAAAATGTTTATGCTTCCGATTAGATGTGGCCCTCCTCTTTACCACCCGGACGACCCAAAATCCCGCAGCACCAGTACGGGTC
>NC_050524.1:3813949-3826702 GCF_002922805.2 Oryzias melastigma | reverse complement strand
TGTTTGTGCTCCCAATTAGATGTGGCCCTCCTCTTTACCACCCGGACGACCCAAAATCCTGCAGCACCGGTACGGGTCAGCCCCTGTATGAATGGATGTGACAGCGGAAATAAAAAGATCCTGAAGTTCCCCAAACTGCAGGGATGGTTGGGTAAAGTGATGAAAAAGCGTTCACTTACATTTCACATTTATTAGACATGAAGAACAAACTCCAACATGGCGGTACCTTGACGGATCACAGTTTTTTTTAGAAAAGCAGCATAAAGCGATCTGCTTCTTCCTCCCACCACTGTGACCAATGTGACCCAGAATCCCGTTTTCAGATGCTCCCTGTAATCTAATTAGCAACTCATTCAGTTGTATTTCCAGTCTGGCAGAGGAAGCAGGTCACCAGCAACCGAGCGGCCAACACAAACACACGGCGGCGGCTGGAACACGGACGCCAGCGCGCTGCTTTAGGATGCACATCACGCGCCATCAGTTCAGAACAAAAGAGCTCATTTCTGACTGACGGGTGTTTATGTTTATGAATGTTATCACTTGTTTGGAGAAGCATTCGGCGGCTCGGGGGTTTATCTGAGCCTCTGTAACCGCAGCCGGCTGCATACATCTTCATCACCGGAGGGCGGATCAGTCTATTTTCAGCTGCAGCTCACAGACCAGCTCTTCATTCTGCTCTCGGTGTCAGGAGCTCTTTGTGGTTCTTCTGCAGCGATGAGTTTAGATCTTCATCCAAAGTCAGGACCAATTTTTTATCAAATCGCTCAACACATTTAGCAGGTTTCATTCTTACAGTAAAATCAGACACACATTAGAAATCTTTGGTCAGACGACAATGTGTAGCTGAAAAACTGTTCAAGAGAAGAGCTGATGGTTTAATGCGACAGAAAGTTCAAGATATCCCCATAAATGAAAGAAAATACAAAAATAAAATGATTTTATGTTTTTTTACAGATTAAATATTTCGATTTCCTAACACATTTGTATAATATTTGATATTTCTGAGACTCTGATTTTATTAGAACGATCCAAATCGTCCTTAAAAACTCATTGTTTACAACTGTCCATGTTTTCTACCCTGTAGTCCATCATCAGTCCACTAGGGCGGGGGTCTCTAATCTGCGGCTCCAGATCCACATGTGGATCTTTTATCTCTCCATAGTGGCTCCTTGGACAAGCATAAAATAAGTCATGGAGACTCCTGACCCAGACATGACGACCGTCAGAGTCACAGCTCCCCCTGACATTTGTTGAAGCCAATAGGATCTGTAAATATAGGTTGATGAGGAAAACTGCGAATTCTTTGAACCAACAAACACCAGAGAACATGATGATCGGTTTTTAACTAAACTTGACTTGTTTATCATTAAGGTAAAAATACATCCATGTGGAACTGAGCTTACTGTGATGCTGAAGGTTTCAGCACTGGTTCAGATTTTTAATTTAAGTATTTTTCTGAAATAGAATAACCTTAGAGTTGAACCCTGTGATGGACCGACATTAGAATCATCACAGCCTGAAAGCTGCGTCTGCAGGAAAACCAGAAGCAAAGAAAAAGTCTCCGGTTTGTTCCTGCTGACTGCTGGGATGCAGAGCCGCCTCCACACAGAAGAAAACACTTTCTGTGATTTACTGCTTTCTGTCGCCGTATTGAGCAGGGAGTCGATCTTTAGGATGAAAACAAGGTTTCAGTGTTTCTGTCGTCAGAAATGATTCAGGACTTCAATTAAATCAATGCAGCTCTTCAGTTCTGTTCAGCCCTCAAGGTTTTGTTGTTGTTGTGACCTTGTTGTGCACCATAGCGTTTCTTTTTCTGGTTTTGTGTGTTTTTGTCTTAATGTATCTGAGCAAGCAAAGCTAAACAGATATAATCCAGGTAAAAACCTCTTGAAAAGAAACATTTAAAATAAAAAAAATGTACCTATGTCCTAAAAAAACAACAAAAAAAATAGACAATAAATAGAAAATTGTTGACAACTGTTCAAAATGTTATTTCATATTACTGTTGTTTTTGTTTGGGAGGACATCATTGAACAAGAAAGAAAGAAGAAACTGGTAAAGCCAATTTTGTTTGGTTCTCGTACTTATAGGACCTTTATTTTGAAAAGATAAGCAGTTTCCGGCTGACGGGATCCATGTGACTGGCATCAGCCAATCGGGTTGTACCAGAGACGAGCACTTTCTCGTAAGTTACTGGGGAATCCATTACGCAAACTCGGCAAAGGAGAGAGAAGATTATATCAAAGTTTGATAAAATGTTTAGTTTTTGTTCACTTTTACACCATGGTGGATATAATATTTAACATTTTTTATTTGACAATCTCTTGAAATGGCAGACGAAAGCAGTGGTTTTATGTTATAATTTTCAAGTTTGTAGACGTTTTGGCGCCGAAGCGTAGGCTTTACCGGACCTTCCATCCGCCATTACGTAACTTAAAGAGTTCTGTTAAAACACAAAACGTCCTTAGTTATTTGTATGTATTTTTACGGACTGCCTGCTTTTTATCGTGCTTATTTTAGTATTTTATTTGTTTTCCATTAAGGTTGGGCCAAATAAAACGGGCTCCTTTTCTATGCGCGGGATGAAACAAGATGGCGAGCCGACCCTGAACCGTTTGAAGTTATCCTAGCAAAGGACCAAGCGCCCTCTGCTGGACACGGGACAACCCGTTTCTACTTGGAAGTGGTAGGAACTTTCCTCATTATCCTTCAGAGGTGGTACATGACCAAGTCATGTGACACACAAGATTGAAAATGATCAGAAAGCAACAAACATTTTCTGAAGCAACAGCTTTATATGGTCTAAAAACAGACATATTGAAACGAGGTTTTTTTTTTTTTTGTTAAACTATTTTAGGAAATTTATTGAATCTCAGAGCCACACAAAAGCAAACAGAACATGAATAGACATTAAACAATAAATTGAAAAAAAGATTTTCAACACCAGACTCTACGTAAGTTAATTTTAGAGTAAAGTTGAACCATGTGGCGCCGCGGATGGCTGCCTCTGTGTGTTGGTGTATGCTGCTTTTTTTATTTTACTGTGTTTTTTGTGTTGGCTCTCGGTGCTTTTGCGAAAGTGGGGTTCGTGAACATCAGGGAAAACACTGCGGGGGATTTATTTCCCAACGTTTTGCTCCCAACTCTGTAAATGTTGAGGGCGCCGACGACTCGTACTCGTGCTTCCATTGGAAGCCACCCGACGGATCCAGAGCGGACCGCCCTCAGGCCCGGGGAGCTGCGCATCTTCCTTGTAGTCTAACCAACTGAACGCAAGGAGGCCGGTCCGTTTGTGGTCCAGTGGATCCCAGATGTCCTGCCGCACTGCCAGGTGGGGGAGCTGCGGATCGGCTTCGAGTTCGGTCACCGGCGGAGTGGCCGGCCGGATCGCGGTGACACAAAGGGGACGGCGGAGAAAGGAGGCGGCAAGCTGGACTTTAATCAGGCAAACGGCAAACAGTCCGCTGAAATCCTGTTGGTAGTTTAACGGTCCTCCAGTCCGCCCTCCCATCACTCACCTTCACTGACAACCACTGCAGGGGTGGAAACCTCCACCAGGAGCTCCTTTTGGACTTTGTTTGTTGATTTCCCATGCTTGCATGTACATTTATGTGCTGTTGTAGATCTATTGTACATTTGTTTGTCTGTGCACTTTTTGTGGGCATTGCATTTGTTCGTTTCCCGTGCTTGGCGCCGCGGATGGCTGCCTTGGTGTGTTGGTGTGCGTTGGGCACCATCATCACCAAGACAAATTCCTCGTATGTGTAATCGTACTTGGCAATAAAGTTGCTTCTGATTCTGATTTAACCTAGAAAATATTGGAGAAATGTTACGATTGGAAATGCCCCCCAAGTGGTCCTTTGAGGTACTGGAACACCTTTACATTTGGATCAGATTCTGGACTCTTTCTCAAATCCCCTGAATAAAGCAAAATCTGAATCAGTGAGATTGGAGTTGATTTTGTTTGGTCCATGACTAGAAAAAATGTGACAAAGTATTAAAGTTACTAAGTGAATAAATTCATGAGGAGCAGAGAAAGGACGGGAGTCTGATTTGGTTCTTGGTTCTGTTCTCCCCCCCTTAAACAGAACCATATTTGGGCTGGTAAGTGGACCACACATTAAATGATCATGAACCATTCATTCATGCTTCAAAAACAAACATTTCTGTCAAACTTCTGAAAACCTGATCTGATCAGATTCAGGTCCAGCTGGAAAACTGGTTCAGGTCTGGATCAAAAACTGGTTCAGGCCTAGAATGGATACTCATTCGTTCAAGACTGAAAACTGGTTCAGGTCCAGATGGAGTCATTAACCCCCCTGCTCTCTTATGGGGTCCAGATGACCCCACACTTATATTGATGTGTGATCCCTCCCATGACAAAAGTGAACATGATTTTATGTCTGCAACTGACACCAGTGGAGATAAAAAAAAAAATCCTTGAAAAAAAAGTTCAGCGCGCTGTCTTGTGGGGTCCAGATGACCCCACTTTAATCTAAACATGCCTTGGAAAGCACAAGGGTTACACAAGGCAGAAAACTTGTACTGGTCCAGACAGAAAACTGGTTCACAACCAAATGGAAATCTGTTTCAGGTCCAGACGAAATACTCAAAAATTCATTCATGTCCAGAATAAATGCTGGTGAGATCATGATAAAAAAATGAGTTCAGCTCCAGATGAAAAACTGGTTCCGTTCTGGACGGAAAGTGTGTTCAGGACCAGATGAAAAACTTGTTGGATCACAACAGAAGATTGGTTCAGGTCCAGAATGAATACTGGTTAGATCGAGATAAAAAACTGGGTCAGGTCTGGACTGAAAATGTGTCCGGGACCAGATGGAAAACTCGTTGGATTCAGATGGAAATCTGCTTCGGATCCAGATAGAAAACTCATTGGATTTAGATGGAAAACGGCTTCAGATCCAGATGGAAAACTCGTTGGATTCAGATGGAAAACTGCTTCGGATCCAGATGGAAAACTCGTTGGATTCAGATGGAAAACTGCTTCGGATCCAGATGGAGAACTCGTTGGATTCAGATGGAAAACTGCTTCAGATCCAGATGGAAAACTTGTTGGATTCAGATGGAAAACTGCTTCAGATCCAGATGGAAAACTTTTGGTTTCAGATGGAAAACTACTTCAGATCCAGATGGAAAACTCATTGGATTCAGATGGAAAACTGCTTCGGATCTAGATGGAAAACTCATTGGATTCAGATGGAAAACTGCTTCGGATCCAGATGGAGAACTCGTTGGATTCAGATGGAAAACTGCTTCAGATCCAGATGGAAAACTTGTTGGTTTCAGATGGAAAACTACTTCAGATCTAGAGATAACACATGCAGGAGGTCAGTCATCAGGATTTGGATTCTGGGGTGATTCACCAGAAACCGCTCAGCAATCAGGTTAAGGTGCAGAAGACAGAAAACACGACCACTCATAGCAGAGTCAAAGATGCAGATCAGAACAGTGTTGAGGTTTTAGTTCTGGAAAACGTGAGCAAAGGATTCAAACTTTGCAGCATGACGTTTACTCAGGAGCTCGGTCAGCATTTCTGGAAACAGGAAGCTAAAAAAAAAATCTAGCATTTTCTTTAAATCAGAGTTTGAAAAGCTGATCCCCACAGAGAACTGAGGGAAGACGCGTCTCCTCATGTTGGACCTCTGATGACATCACCTCCTGAGCTGAGCGCCTTGTCCGCCTGAGTTTCTGCTTTCAGCTGCATCTCCGTCCTCCCAAAGGTCAGCCGCGCTCTCCTGCTGCAGCTGGACACCGCTCCATCGCCTCCATGGAGAGTTTCTGCTCCAGGAAGTGATGTCACTGAAGGCCCCGGAGGTCCTCTTCCTCTAAAGTCATCAGAAGAAGTAGAAGAGCAGCGGGACAATGGACACGCTTTGGTTTAATCCTGGAGAAATCCTGAGCAGCATCACTGATGATTAACCCTTTGACTGACGGTCAAAGGGTTAAATGCTTTTTAACATCCTGATCTTTATAACTGTTAGAAATTTGACATTTCTGAGGCTCCACTGAGCCCAGCTTTGTGTGGTTGCTATGGTGACATCATGCAAGTGCCAGAGGAACTTTTTTCAAAACTAGGAGGAGTTTGGAGACGTCTGGCAGGTTTTTGATGCAGTTCATTTGAAAGAAAAATTACCTTTATTTCGGAAAACAATAAAGAGAATTTCAGTGTTCTTTATGAAATGTTCTCTCTCCCTAATCTCAACACAGTAGAAACCTTTAAAGAAAAAAAATCCTGATCTGATCCAAATGAAACATTTGAAACTTTAGTTCTGAATCAATGGAGTTTGACTTTTTCACCTCAAAGTTCTGGTTTGATGGAAGAGTCAGTTTCAGAAACAACACAGTGGAATGAGAGCGCCATCTAGTGTGGTAAGAGGAAAACAACCGTTAGTTCTCCATCTGAAGGATTTCTGTTCTGATTTTAAAAAGGAAAAGATGAGAAGAGATCAGACTCACTTTGAAAATCCTCACCAGAAAAACAGATTAGAAACAAAATTACAATAAAAGGATAAAAAGATTAGCAAACTATTAAGTAATAACAATAATATATTTGAGTTATAGGTGCCTTTCATGAGACTGAAGGCTCTTTACCGGGCGATTAAAATAAACACAGAGAGACAAACAAAGTTAAAATAAACAAACAATAATGTAAACAAGTTTGCTTCATATTTAGTGCTTGAAGGAAAACCTGAACCACATAAAATTGTTTTAGAGAAAGATGGCGCTGGTGAGTCAGCTACTGCAGAAATGTTTTTGTTACAATGAAAAATAGAGATGAGGTTCCAGGAGAGATGGACCTGCTGCAACTTTAGGTCAGCGCTGTGATCAGGGAAGGAGGTTCAGGAAATGATCTGAGCTGCAGAATCAGAACCAACTGAAGCTTCTGGTTGGACTCGTGGGATCAGTGCTGGAGATGACTAACGCCTGGACCAAAGCAGCTGTGGGGGAAGAAATGCTTTATGCTGGCTCAATGTATTTGTGTGATTTTATTGACGAGTGACAAAAACGAGTCTTGAAGGACCTGAAGGAACTGAACTGTTACTCCAAAGGGACGACTGAGGTGGAGGATCAGGAAGGAGCTACGGCTGCTGAAAAGATTGATTTGACAATAAATCAGTTGTAGATTTGGGTCCCGTCCTCCCAGTTCCTGCTCCTGTTCCTCTGGTGTTGTGTTTTTTTTCCCACTCATTCTTCTGTCCCGTCTGTGGTAGACATCAAACCTGCTTTCTTCTACAGTTTGACTGTAATTTTTTTCTTTTTCTTCAGCTTTGATTCGTTCGTTTTCTCTGCTGCTGATAAGACAATAAACCAGAAGTTCAGACCTGAAGGGTCTTCCTCGCTCCGCCGTGGGTTTGATTCCCTCCCAGAGGAGCTCTGTTCCGGGCCGGGTCTGGGAGCAGAAATTTCAGGAGGAGACATGTGCAGGTGGAAACTCGCATGTCTGGATTTATGTGGAGGCTCAAGTATCTGCAACAAGCCCAGAGGGATTATGGGAACTCGGCCGGCGGATCCCCGACATCTGTGAGGCATTAATGCAGACAGCTTTCAGAAGCTCCAGAGCCCCTCCCTGATTCAGACGTTAACAGATCCTGACATCCCAATCAGGAAACCTGCTGTCTTAAGGTCGAATTCTGCAACAAGGATTTAAAGCTGCAAGTAAAGAGCGATGGTCCACTACACCCCCAACAGCACTTTGAAATGTTTAAACTTCATTTTTTTAATTAAAAAAATGGCCATACCTCAAATGGGCTCACCGAGAGTGCAAACATGGGGTGAGATGTTAAGCGCATACGAGTATGACATTGTCTACAAACCAGGAAAAGGTCGTGCTAATGCAGATGCACTGAGCAGATTGCCTCTGCCAGAAACAACACCTGAAAAAGAGTTGGTGGAACAAGTTCTGATAATGGATGTCCTGGATGACACACTGCTGGTCACAAGCCAGATTAAACGATGGACAGCTACGGATGTCATTTAGTCCCAAGTCCATGATAACATATTAATAGGATGGCCAGTGAAAACTGATGCCCACCTACAGCCATACCGACAAAGAAGAATGGAGCTCAGTATGAGGGATGGATGCGTGCTCTGGGGCGCTAGAGTGGTTATTCCCACCAAAGGAAGAGACAAGATCCTGAAGCTCCTGCATCAGACTCACACAGGCATGTCAAAGATGAAAGGTATGGCAAGGTCATATTTCTGGTGGCCGTGCATGGATGAAAGCATCAAAGGGAGGTCAAGTTATGTGAAGAATGTCAAAAACACCAAAAATCACCACCCACTGTGCCATTACACCCCTGGGAATGGCCAGAGACAACCTGGTCCAGAATCCATGTGAACAATGCAGGGCCGTTCCTTGGCGAGATGTTTTTGTTGGTGGTAGATGCTCATTCAAAGTGGATGGACATTTATCCTGTGAAATCAGCTGCTTCACAAGTCACCATTGAGAAACTGCGGCAGAGTTTCAGTGTGTTTGGTCTTCCAAAGATGTTAGTGTCAGACAATGGAACATGTTTCACAAGTGCTGAATTTGAGACATTTATGAAACAAAATGGAATCGACCATGTGTGATCCGCACCTTTCCACCCATCCACAAATGGTCTCGCAGAAAGAGCAGTGCAGACTTTTAAGGAGGGGATGAAGAAGATAAAAGGTGACACACTCCAAGCAAAGCTGTCAAGATTCTTGTTCAGCTATCGGATTACACCACATGCAACAACAGGATTGTCACCGGCAGAACTGACGATGTCACGGAGACTTCGATCAGCTTTTGACCTGCTCATGCCAGATGGGAAAACGAGTACAGAAAAAACAACTGAAACAGAAGGACTATCAAGACAAAAAGAAAACACTGAAAGGTTTTGGACCCAGAGAATGTGTTCGTCCAATACTACTACTATGGTCCGAACTGAATACCAGCAGTGGTGTTGAGTTCATCGGGTCCCGTGTCATACAACATCAGCATCAAGAATGGTGGAACCATGAAGAGACATGTGGATCAAGTCAGAGCTAGACTGCAAGACACTGTTCCAGGGGAACCTGATGCAGACCCGGAGCAACGCAAAGACGGGGAACCAGTTGCAGTTGACAACACACCTTTAAGCGTGGACTCTGCACCCTGACTTCAGTCAGAAGAGACACGTGATTTAGTTAATTAAATGTCACGGAAGATGTGGTTTTTATTTATTTTTTCACCACAAAGAGGTGCTGACCGATAAATGTAGATGGACTATTTAAAAAAGGGTCAGGATACATTTTAGACACTCAGGATTGCAAATTGCAACACAGGGCCCCACCACCCAGGAGCCTTGAGCATCCCCCAACCCCAGGCACGAGCCAGGGCCCCTAAGGGAGGCTCGCCCCCACTCTCCAGGCACCCACAGGAGGTCCAGGAGGCCGCCCACCCCTGCTGAGGTTAGGGACATCCAAGAAAACTGGGGTCCCTTAAACCAGGCTCACTCTCTGTTTGAATTTTGGAGAGGCCCAGGTGTAGAGGACAAGAACCAGAACCCGCAGCACAGAGACACATAAATCAAGATGGATTTGAATTTGAAGGCTCCTGTTTCCTCTTCAATCTTCATTCTTTCTTTGAGGAGAATTTTGAACTGAAAAGTCTGTTCAGTAACAGAATTAAATTCAAAAGGATTTCTTTTCAAATAATTAAAGGCTCATTTGAAATCAATGAAAACAGAATTTAACTGAAGATTTATTGGGAATTTAAGAGTTTTTGAACTGCTTCTGCATCTGTTTTCCTGGTTTTGACTGTTTGGATGTAAGGAACTCCGAGTTTAACTCTGGAGTTTTCATGTTGGAGGAGAATCTAAATGCCGAAGCTGCTCAGTAAGGAATGAAGTGAAAAACATGACATTTTGGAGCACAAAAACCTAAAGACTAGAATCAACATCGAACTGCTTCAGCTTTGACCGTAGTTCACCTTTTCCTGAACATAAACGCATCGTTCGGTCATGAAGAACGGCATGAATCTTCCCTTTGACGTCCATAGTGACCTCATCCTCTGCAGAGATGAAGAGCAGCTCATCATCCTCTCAATCTCACAAAGTGGCTCAGCCTCAGAGTCCACATCCACTCCTCTATTGATTCTCCCATCAAGATGAAGGAGGACATGACTGTGAAGGAGGGGGTTCCTCTGCAGGATTCTCCGATGTTCCGTCAGTGACATACTCTCCACCTGAAGCTGCAGTCCGCTCTGTCTGCTTTACAGGTGAAGCAAAAGATCAAGAGGTGGATAAAAATAATCTTTATTTTACAATAATCGGTCTGAGGAGGCAACAATGATTGTGCAGAGTGTCAAAATAGTACAAAGTTTTGACAAAATTCATAGTTTGTCTTCCATCCTTCTGTCTTTGTTCATTTTTTTCAGAAACTACTTTTTTTGATTCATTCGAACAGCTCTCTCTCTCTTTCCCTCTTCTCTGAATTTGTGAATTTTCATTGTCCCATAAAGGGGGATATTTTAGAACTTGGCATCTCTGGGGGCCTCATCCACCTGCCCACGTTCCTCATTCTGTTGTGTCCCCTGAGGACCCCCCCCTCTCGTTTTCTCTGAAGTTACAGGAACAAGAGCAGCATGTTGTTCCAGCGAGGTGCCGGCAGGGGGCAGCAGCAGTCCGCCTGATGCAGCTTTAGCTGCTGGTTTCACTTCGGGATCAAATCCAACAGAGATCTCACCAACACCTGCAATCCAGCAGGATCAGGAAGGAGGATCTGATCCTCAGAGGACGTTCAGGGTTTGAGGAACCTGTGGAGCAGCGGGGTTCCTCCTGGTCCTCTCCTGGTTCCTCTCTGGTTCTCCAGCTGTTCATCCTCAGATATTGAGGACACATTCCAGAACTTTTTATTGGAAAACATTTCTGTTTAACTGGATGAGGAGAAGCTGAAACCAGAACCAACAAACCGACTGATTCGGTCCAAACCTGGAAGAGCTTTAAGCTCTGAGGACTTTTCGGCTCTGAAATGTTCATCAAGAGTTTGAACAACAAAGTTTTCTTTACAATTTTTTTTAAATAAAATTGTGGCCTCGTGATGACCTTCATCTCTGACACATGGGCATCGAACCCACGATTCATTTCATCTTCATTCTTTGATTCAAAACGGAAGCTGCTCAGGTGCGCGCGCGAGCTTCAGATCAAAGATCTCAAGACCTGAAGCCGCTTTTTGGAAGAAAACCTGAAACGTCAGCAGAAAAGCTGCAGAACCAGTCAGTGGTTTTTACAGTGGGTCCACAGCTGCATGCGCGCGCACACACACGCACACATCTGCTCCAAACTCATAAAAGCTGAAGAATGCCGCTCTTTACTGCACGTGAGCTCACTCCACTGTTCCCGCGGGCCGCTGCGGCGGGAATGACCCGACCACGTGGACCCCTGAAGATCTGCTCCAGGTGGAGCCTCTGCGCGCGTGACAGACACAACAATGTCACCTTGACTGCGATCCTCAGGAGTCCAGGAGGTCTCTGTGGATGCGCGTGAGGGAGGGAGGGAGCGGCGGGAGGAGCCCACGCAGCTCTCAGAGCCGGAGGAGCCTCCGCAGGTCCAAGAGAAGCCGCGCGGAGATGTCAGCGCACACAGGTGAGACAGGTGAGCCGGCCGCTCCATCCGTCACACGCACGCGCCAGAGCCGAGATGCACAGAGCCTCATTTCAGACTGAAGACCAACAGTCAGAAACACCTGTCATGGTTTCTGGTCCTTCATGGACCACAGGTGAACTGCTGCTGCTGGAGTCGGAGCTGCGCCGCCGCCGCGCGCCTCCAACGCCAGTTTCTTTCCCGTGACGCGTTCACGTGCCGTCAGAAAACAGCAACTGTTTCAAACGGAGGCTCAGGCGGACGCAGTTCGTAGCGGTAAAAGTGAATCCACGGCGCGCGGCTGTAAAACCCGAGTTTACGCGCGACCGCAAAGGCACCGCGAGGCCCGGTGACGTCAGCTGCGCCCGGGCGCCTCCTCCGGCAGCAGTGAGAGGAGGAGGAGGAGGAGGAGGGATGCTCTGAACTGCAGCATCTTCAGCCAGAAACCGAGCAGCACAAAGCGTCGCTTTCTCTGCGTCTTCCTCCAGCTCCGCGCCTCCCGCCTCCTCCGCGCGCCCGTCACCCCCGGGTGTCTCCGGACCAGGACCAGACCACGAGCAGAAACACCTGATCTGGATTTTGATTTTACTCTTGTTTTTGTTTGCGTGTTTTTTGTCTTTATCCTGACATGCTTTCAGCGGAATGAGACATTTGTGAAGCTTGACGGGACCGTCGGACCGGGAGTTCGGTTCCATCCGCCTGAAGGACCCTCCATCTGCGGATTTCCGCGCGCCGCTCCTGCGCTCTCTTCCGCTGCGCAGCATCTCGAAAGAGAAACGCGCAGCCTGCCTGCCCCCGGCCGTCCGTCCGTCCGCGAGTGCGTGCGTGCGTCAGGAAAAAAGGCGTATTCTCCCCATTCTTGAAGCACTTTCTCCGTCCGCGCGCCTGCGCTGCGTAAAAGCAGAGAGAAAGCGCGAAGGGAAGAGGGATTTAGCGCAGCTTAAGCATCCAAGAGCGAGCTCGCAAAATGATGGCCGGCGGAGCTGTGCAGCAGAACGGCATCTTCTCCACCCCGCACCATCACAGCCAGCAGCCGCACATGGAGGCCGACCCCCCGGACTCGCGTAAAAGACCTTTGGAGACGCCGACGGAGGCCAGCAGCACCAAACGCACGAACACGGGAGGTAAGAGCGACGCTGGGGGTGGG
>NC_050524.1:3786586-3813925 GCF_002922805.2 Oryzias melastigma | reverse complement strand
AGATGCCGGTGATTCAGCACCAAACAAACCGGGTTTTCACGGTAAATGTCGCCTCTGACTCCTCCGGTAAGAATGGCGCCGCGCGGGAGCCACAGCGAGGATGTAAACAAGTGAAAGGCCCCGCGCGCGCTCGGCGCAGCCAGGGTCTCATCCCGTCGACGGATGACCTTGTGATAATCCCGCATCAGCCGCCGCACAATGACGCGCGCGGCTCCCACTCAGGCCGCAGACAGGCGGGAAAGCATCCCTCCACCTCCGAGGATGCTCCTTCATCATCCAGCCAGCAGATATGTCACCATGGTAGTCACCATATTTGGTTTTTGTTTACATGCTGTCACCATCACCTGGCATTACCCCCCATGCTGGCCATGCACCCATCATGTGGAAAAGCTTCTGGTTCGGATTCAGTGCAGATGAGGCCACAGCTCTAAAATGTAGGGGACAGTGAGGGCCCCCCCTCCATGAGCGGGGGTGCTTTAACTGCAGATCAGAGCAGGAAAGGCTCCTCGCCGCTTCCCATCTCTGGAGACCTTCCTCCTGCCTGCTTTACAGTCAGGCGGCGTGTCCATTTAGACTAATGAAAAGCTGGGATCGGTGATGATGATGAGCCAGACTTTTACTGGGCAGAGAGGAAGGCTGCCGGGTTAACACACTCCACTGCCCCCAGAACGAGACTCATTCTGATGAAAGAACAGGCTAAACATGCTTCTGTCGCCACATTTTTAAGGCTGCAGCTCCAGCAGTTAGCAGACATTATGGTTGTTTCTCTGTATGATTAGTTTACGCCACACACTCCCCACCCCTGTGCTTCCTCTCTCTGTAGTGGCCTTCCTGCAGCCCCTATATGAAACTGAAGGCATTGTATTCCCTGATCAAGAAACTGAGACTCATGGTAAGACCTGTTTTTATCATCTTCACTTCTTCACTGCAGGACTGGTCTGGCAGTAACACATGAGATCTAAGTATCTGAGTGTTTTTAAGGAGGTCCGACTGCAGCAGGGCCTGACATTTAAGGCTAACACCTCATTCTTTCATGACTCAGGATAATGCATGCTAATGGTCTTTATTTTGTACTCCATAACATCACATGTCATGCTTTTTTATGCAAAATCAGTGTTTCTTTTATCATAAGTGCTGACAACCTTTGACCTCATGCTAGCCATGTCATCTGCAGCTAAAACGCTCATTCAGTGTTCCGTGTGCGCTCAAGCTGCGACGAGTCATGCTTACTTTAGGAACGCGACAACAACTCCGCCTCTTTGACACTTTTTTCTGTTTTTAACGATAAAACGTTATATGATTCCTGAACGTAAATGTGTTAGCGGTGCTAGCATGAAATGCTATGTTAGCTAAGAAAACATATGTACTCACACTGCCATGTGTCATCATTATACTAGGTAAGCAACTGCAATTCCCCTTTCTTAAACACTTCTATGTCATTAAAGGTAAAGTGTTATGACAAATATGCTTCCTGGACGTGTTGGCGGTGTTAGAACTCCGGTTAAGAAAAGAGTTCGCTCAAAGTGCAACATGACATGAAATTATAGGAAATCGACTGTTGTTCTGCTTCTTTTTGTCACCAAAGATAAAAAGTCATGACAAATGTGATTCCAGGATGTATTAGCAAGAAATGCTATGTTAGCTAAAAAGAGTGTGCATTCTAAGGGCAACATGCTATGGTTACATTTGGTAAGCTACTGCAAGGACACTATTTTTTAAAGAAACTTTTTGTCATAACAGATGAAAAGTAGTGATAAATATTCTTTCTGGATATGTTAGCGGTGTTAGCACTAAATGCTACATTAGCCAAGAAAACTGTGCACTCAAGGTGTGACATTTGGAGAGCAACTGAAATTCCAGCAATTCTTTTTGACACTTTTTTGTGTCACGAAAGACAAAACATTATGAAAGATATGCTTCCTGGGTGTGTTGGTGGTTTCAGCAAAAGCCACAGTAGCTAACAAAAGAAGGCATTTGCATAAATCTGCTAAATACCATAAAAATACACAGAATGCATCCCACGTTTTGCTAAGAATAAATGTTAAAAAGTCTAAATTAATTCTACATATTGCTGAAAATGCCCCCCAGACAAAAAAAAAACAAACATTTAAAAGCCAACATATTAGAAAACGTTCTAAAATACACTATAAATGCTAAATTAAATGTTTACGCTAAAATGAAGAGAAAGAAGCGAAAAAAAGTTTTAACCAAGAAAATAAAAGGTGAAAGAAGCTAAGCATGCTGCATTAATGGGTTAGTGGTGTTAGCACAAAATCCTATGCAAAAAAAAAAGTGAACATTAGTATAAAACAGCAAAACATACAGAATACACCCGATATTTGCTACAAAAAAAAAATACATTTTAAGACATTGGTTAAAAAAATACAAGATAACACATTAGATAAAGTTTACCTTTTGTGAAGTGCTATAAATGCTAAATGAAATGTTTATGCTAATTTAGCTGCTGAAAAGCGAAGAGAAAGAAACGTAAACAGCTAAACAATGTCTAAATCAATAAAAGTAAACAGAAGTTGAAGATAGTGAGAATTAAAATACTCGATTGAATATAGTGAGAATTAAAATACTCGATTTCTTGAGCTATCTTAAGACAGATGAGCTAAAACAGAAACTAAATTGTGTTAAACCAGTGAGAGAAAAGAAGTCCTTACTTACTTAAACTTACTTAAGAAAACATTCTGATCAGGTTAACTATTTCATGTTAAAATTATAAATTATAAACAAATTTAAATCTCTTGAAAATGTTTAAATTGACAAATAATGAGTTGTTGAGTTGTTGTTAGCTAAGCCACAAAAGAGTCGAGCTGCTTAGAATACGTTATTTATTGCTTAAAGAAAACAATAATTTAAATAAAATGTTAGCTTCTAAATAACTTTAAGAAGTAATAGCAAAACTACAAAGAATTGTAAGAATTTAGTGCTAAAAAATAGCAAAATTCCCTAATTTATTGAGTAGCCTCCAAACACCAGGAAAACAAGAAACTGAACTAATTACCACTAGATTTGATATCAAACACTTAATTATTTCATTTAAAAATAGCTTAATTATATTAGAAATTTCAGAGCAAAGCTAAATTAAGTGTTAAATTTTAGATTTTCTGAATAATGGCTGAATCACAAGCTAAATGCTAAAGCAGCTATAAACAAATGAACATTGAAGCTTAGAAAACACTAAAAACTGAGAGAAAGTTTGTTATTTCTGTTATGAAGCCTGACGTGAGCATTAAATTGGTTATGAAAGAGTCGGTATTCGTATGATGATGGAAGACGTTAGAAATTAAAGCGGCAGGATTGTCCTGGCCGTAGAAATGCCAAACAAAAACAAAAACGTTTTTTGCAGATTGATTCAAAGCTTCCGGCTTTTTTCTGTCTGTGACGACTTTTGGCTGAAGAGATCTGGTCAGACGTGAGCGAACGTCCTGATGACAGACGTGAGTCCAGTCTTATCAAAAGCTGAAGGTCTTGCAGACGCTGCAGCGGTCAGTACCGCCGCCATTCCCACGTTTTACCTTCGTTTCTCAGATCACTTTTGCTTTTGCTGCTCGATTTGTTTTAGTTTTTTTTTAGTCCAGACACAGTGAGTTTGTAAATGAGCTGGAATGACAAGTTTTAATTGTTGTTCACCACAAAGTAAGACCTCAGCATTAAGATGTTTATTAAATGAGATTTATGACTCTGCTGCCTGTGTGTGTTATCCAAAAAACATTCAAATGATTAGAACCAAATGCTGCTTTCAGGATCAGAGCCCCCCGCGTGAGTCACGATGGAGCTTTACGTAAGCACAAACAAAATGTTTTTCAGGTTTATGCGTTGCTGCGGTCAGAACTTTGGCAGAAAGTTTGGCGTTCTGGCCAACTCTGCCTGGACTCCTCATCCTCGCTGCTGCTGCTTAGAAGATGAAGCAGATTCATTTAGTAAATGGAGGGACTGGCTGCACGCCTCCTGTCCTCCTTCACCTCCCATCACTCCGTCCTTCAACCACATTCGCTCACTTCATATCTGTTATGTTCCTCCTACACTGCGTCAAAAAAAAAAAAAAAAAACAGCATTACGCAGGGTGAGGGTGAGGGGAGGGGCCAATGCTGCCGCAAACAGCCGATTGGTGGAAGGAGGCGTCGCTCAGAGCGAGCTGATCGCTGATAGGTGAGGAGAGAATCTAAAGGACGGATCTACAGAAGAGACAATTATCCAGTTAAATCTGGAATTAGCAGCTTTTTTGGGGAATACATGCAGAATTTTTTTTCAATCAGAAAAGGATTTTAATCTAAAAAAGTGGAAGAACGTCGTTAAAATCTTCTGAAGCGTTCAGTGAATGAAAAGGAGGAAAAAGGAGCAGAAAAGCAGAGGCAGCAGATAAAAAGACTTTCCTCTGTGAGGTATTTATGATCTTTCAGGATGAAGACAGCTGGTCAGAGCCTCACTGCTGGAGAGCCGTGCACGTGTGTGTGTGCGTGCACGTGTGTGTGCTGGGCCTTCTAACAAAAGAGAAGAGGGCTGGAGGGGGGGTGTCAGACAAAGCCGTCCCCCCTCAACTGGAGTTCTCAGGGGGAGATGGGAATTTTCTCAGCCTCTAAAGCGCAGCTCCTTCATCACAGAGACGGCCCACAAATCTCAGCGTTTTTCTGGTCGTCAGCTTGTTTTGACGCACAGAAATTTAAAGTTAGTTTTACATATTTTACAGAAGCTTTCCATAAAATGAGCAAAAACTAAAGCCAAATTGGAAGATTTTAATGTAAACATGATTAAAAGTATTTAAGTGTGCTATAAAAATACAAGCATTTGTCACTGAAGTAAAAATATCTGAAGGATTAAAAAATCAAATAAAAACAAAAAAGAAATTTAAACAATAAAGACATAAATCTTAAATTGCAAATAAGAATTAAAGAGGATGTGATTTAATATTAGAAAGGGAATTTTACACTTAACAAAAGTTCTGTAATTTGTTACTTAACTCAAAAATGTAATTTGATTTAAACTTAGAATTTTAAATGTCACAAATGATAGAATTTCTGTTAGTTGATTCAGTGTTTCAATTTCTTCAGTGTAATCTTTATCCCACCAGAGGACATTTAGAGCTTCTCTGGGAAATTAATGTTTTTCTCAGCTTAATAACTGATTAATTGTTTTACCATGAAGCAAAAATGTATTTGTGAGCACAACTGTTGTGCATTTTTTGGTAGAAATATTTGTGTAATTAATGTACAAAGTTTTTATTTATTTCTTGTTGCAGTTCAATCTCAAAATGTCTTTGCTGTTCAAAAAAGTCTTGTTTTTTTTTCAAACTCTAAAAGATTCAAATTATCGTTTTTTGACTCAAAACAAAATCAAGAACCGTTTGAAATTAGTTTAATGATTAAATATTAATTCAAATATATTTTTTCTTTTTATGCAGTTTGCCACGTCTTTTATTTAACTTATTGGTTTATACAAAAAAGAAAAATAATTCAATTGTAAAATATCCTGTAGTGACAAATCAAGCCCAAATCATTGTGCATTCACCGCTGTGCCTGAAAGCAGATTTAAGGTGTTTGAACCTCTGTGTTTGCTATCATGAAGGTTTGAGGCTCTTTAACGACTTTAATGTTAGCATGTTGTTGTGGAAATATTAGCATCATAATATCTGATTGCACTTTTACAGGGAAAATGTCTTTGTTTTCATAGACAGATGTAATATATATGCATTTTATGGAATGAAAGCCAGAAGATTAAGATAAAACTGAAATGATAATATTTGTCTTTGATCTCCTTTGATATTTGGTTTTCCTCCCTTTCATCTTCATCTTTTTTGTTAAATTGTTTCAGTGAGGATTGAAGAGGATTGAAAATATTTCAAACATAAAATAAGCGGATTTTTCTGATAAATTTATTATCTATAATATTTATACAAGGAACCAAAAAAGCTGGACTGGAAGGACTGGAATAAAATCAAGCCCTTAAAATGCAGAAACTTTTTTTCAATTAAACAACAATAATTAATAACATTCAATCCTGCAATCATTAAAGCTGATGTGGTTGGATGATGACTAATCAAAAATGTTCCGTACATTAGTCTGCAGTGAATAGAATCTTCATCTTCAGGGTCAGATTTCATGAAGAAGTCATTTTTCCTGTTAAAACCTGCCGTTCTTCCCACAACCGTTTCATTATTTTTCCCGGATGATTTGAGCTGACAGGCCTCTGGTGGCCGAATCAAACCGCATCAGCGCCACAAACCACAAACACCGTCAGCGAGAAACAGCCAGGAGTCACCAAATAAAAGCTGTGGACCACCGACCAGCCGGAGCGTGTTCGATGGCGTCTTCAGCCAACACGCCGCGGGGTCTCTGTGATAAGAGGCCTTTGTACCCCCCCCTCTGAGCGCCTCCCCCACAGACAAACGCTGCAGGTTGAAGAAGCAAACACACTTTCATTGAACAGACCCGCCCCGTGACGCACGGTTAGACGCTCACGCACAGCTCGTGGTGTGGATCCAGAGGATCCAGAGATGGTTGAGCTTGTTTATAAGAAAGAATAAATCCTTTTCCACCACAGCAGAACTGTGTCAACAGTCCAATCTGTTGCTAAGGCCCCCGCAGGCTCGCCAGGCCCAGAATAGGCTCGCCGCGCCGTGGGGATTGGGGGCTCAAATCCTGGGATCTGGTGTCCTGCGGGGGCCGGGCAGGGCGGCTGAAGATCACCACGTCTCTGCAGCAAACATCAAGTCTGCGGCTTTGAAATGAATGAGGGGGATTGACAGCTCTCATCAAAAATAATCAGACTTTCAAAATAAGATGTATCTGCCAACATTGCATTCAGTTAAAGAGAAATGCAGTCGGTTTTTGTTGAAATTTTATTTAACTATTAATCTGTCCGAAAATGTTTTTTCTACGTCACAAATACAATCTTTTTCATTTTTTCTCCTGCTCCTGATTCACAACAATTTGGATATAAAAACCAAGAGATTAATTTCAAGCTTAATTGTCTTTGTATTTGTGCTCCATCATCAGAAAAGTGCCACAAGAACATGTTAAAGCACCAAAAACAACATTTTCATGGGAGTCGGTCTGTAATATGCTGGAAAACCTTAAGATCAAACAAAGCTGATTTGACAAAACGTTTTCCCTTCAATTTCTGTTGAAAGTAGCTGGTTCCTTTCAGGTCTTGTCAGTCGGGCCGAAGTTCTGGAGGTTCTTGTTGTCCGGTCCAGTTGAACATCACTGCTTTCATCAATAGAGATGAAAGTCACGTAGATTTTCCCAACAAACTGATATGATAAAGTCAAAAACTCCTCATCTAACATTGCTAGAACATCAGTTTCAGTAGTTGCGTTTCCATCTCACATTTGTGCAAAACTTGATCAAAATTCTATAAATGTAGAAAAAAAAAACATTTTTATTATTACAGTGTTATTATGTGAATAAACAACTCACGTGATAAGTCATTAAAAATGTGAGCAAAACTTTGATTCATAGCAGAAACATTCATATTTCTGTCACGGCACTAGAGCTCATCATCATCTATCAAAGGAGACGTCAGCGTCTCATTCCAGCGGTGAGCGGCTACAGATGAAGAGATTTGGGAAATGGTGGTTGGAGATTTTACAGAGGAGCTGTCGATCCAACAATCCCACATTACACGCTCAACTTTCGATGAGCTGGGATGCTGTGGGACTTCTTGTATTCGGTCGTTGGTCACGTGACTCATTTAATTCAAAAAGTATGTGACAGCCTCCTCCAAACTTTTTTCAAAACTGTCGTTTTTCCAGTAGGCTAATTTGTGCAATTTTAGAGTCAATGGAAACGCAGCTATGGATGCTGTAATGAATCGAGGACAATAAAGCGTCCAGACATTTCTGCTGGAAAATTCTGTAGCTGTTCGAGCGTCTCGCTGGAATGCTTGTGTTCTGTTTTGAAGGTCACCGTTGTCCCTCAGGAGCCCCAGAACCTGAGCTGCAAAAGCTGAAGGAAATGAAACTGTCCAGTTTAGCTTGAGAGGTCCTGGTCTGAAGGCTGGATCTGCGGTGATTCTGCTGACCAAAAAGAGCAGAAAACAGAAGGAAAATTTAAGAAATGAACGTTAGATCAGGGGTCTGTTGTCTGAGGCTCCGGAACCACGTGCAGCTCTTTCATCCGTCCATCCTGGCTTAGGCTTAGGCTTTAAAAACAATGCTTTGAAAAAATATGTATTTTTTTAGGGAACGTTAATGGCCTGCTGTCTTATGTTAAATAAATTAAAAATAGTTACACATTTATTAATTATAATACTGTTGTAGTTCAATAAATGTAAAGATTTAAAAGATACATTTTATTAAATAACTGTCTTGATGGCCACAAAAATAAAAAGTTTATTTTACCAAGCGGTAAAGTGAGATTTTAACATCCCATTAGCTTCACAGACCTACTTTTTTGGGTTTTGTTAAGTAAGCCGACAAAAATGGCCATTTTAGTGAGGATTTTAAAATCATGTTAGTAGTTTGTAATTTTAATCTTCATTTATGAATCACATTAAACTACATTTCAGCAGGTTTTTTTGTGCCTCAGTTTTCTAGTGTTTAAATGAAAGAGTGTTTGATCAGTGCAGTGAGGCTGCAATAACACAGCTGATTAAAACGGTGTGAAAACACAGAGGACTAATAAACATCTGCTTTGAGTTTATATCGTTAACACCTTTTTAGAGCGTAAAAATAGTCGTTTGAGAAACACACAACAACTTTAAAAACACCACAAGCCACCAGCTGACTGAAGACGTGGCGGGTCGGCTTCAATTTGCGGCTCTACCGGACGTTTTTCAATTCAGGTTGAAGGATCGCCATGGCGACGTGTGTGACTGACAAACGTGAGTCATCCTCTTTGGTGGACCAAGTGTTTGTAGAGGCAGAGCTCGGGCGGATAGGAGTGAACATTTCATATTTATCAATTCCCCTGCCTTATTAATACAAGAGGTTATAATTAGCCCGCCTCCATGTAAAGCAGGTCAGTCCAAGGCTCCACAGTCAAAGTGGGTCACTTTGACTGTGGAGCCAGGAGGAGGAGGAGAAAACCAGAGGAAACGGGATTGGAAAGACAAGCTGAGAGGAAACAGGAGGAGGGACGGAGAGGAAGGAGAAGAGGAGGCGAAAACAAAAGGCAGTTTTAGGACATGACCATGTGACGCTTCCTTAAGCTCCGGCACAAAGCGTGGCTGTGAGCGGCGTTGACATAACAGGCGGCAAAAACTCTCCTGACAGCAAACATGACATCACGGCTGGATGTACTGACGGTCAGCCGAAACCGGAACGAGAATAAAGACAAAAAGAAGAATAAATGTGATGACAAAATAAAATCTACAAACAGTAAAAAAATTTTAAAAAATTTATACGTCAAGAAACATTAAAAAAATTGTAATATTGACTCAAAAGTTGAACAACTCTTCCGAAAGAAATCCACGAACATCAACAGAAACAATTTTTTTATTATTGGATGTTATACACTTTTTATGTACTAAATATTCATGTAGTATTTTGTGTTGTTTTTATAAACAATGCTAACTGTTAGAAGTGCTAGCAGCTAAAAACAGAAGCTGCTAGCCTGTTAGCATTTCTTTTTCCCTCCAGCAAAAGTAAAAAATTGAAGTAAACTTTTCTCATTTGATCCTAAAATCCAGACTCAGCGTAGAAATGGATCACTTTACTCACAGCGCATACTTGCCACAGAAAGTTTTGTTTACTTTGCAACAAACAATCAAATAAATACAGATTTTAAAGTCATTTTTTTACAACAAGCAAATGTATTTTCAATGTCTATCTACCAATTAATAATGTTAAAATGTTGTAAAATATGGAGTGTTGAGCGTGAAGATCTGGGGGTCGACCAGGACGGCCTCCATCATGATGCTGAGTTCTAATGTGTGACATTAGCACCAATCTACGGACCGTTCTGATTATAAAACTTTAGTCTGATGGTTCAACCAGGTCAGAACCGACCCCCCCGCTGTTTTTGTCTGCTTCAGTGAATCAACAACGGCGTCGTACATCTCAACCCAAAGCAGGTTGATGCAGAATTTCTAAACGGATAATAAATGTGCCCTTCACAGTAATCCTATTTTAATCTGCCTCCAGAGGTTATGTGTCCTGGATTAGCAGAAACACAGTCTGTGAGGCTGGAAACTGGAAACTGCAGCTTCTTGAAGACATTTAATGAATAAAAAACAAAGCAGAAACCTGAATATGCAGTTAAATCTGGATTCATTATAAAATATTTAGCTTTTACAACATCGTTTAATATAATCAGTAATAAGTGAAAGCTGTGAGGTTCTTTCAGAGTTTGGATCTCTAAATTTGCACCATGTTAGTGTTCCTTTCAAAATAAAATGAAAGAAATATTAAAGCTTATTTTGAAAAAAAGGATTTCCTGATTTGTCATTAATAGTAAGAATATTTTAAAAAGATAATTTATAAAAGCACAGTTTTTGGTTTGAATATTTGTCTCCAAAATGGACCCTAACAATTTTATTTAAAATGTATTTGAGCTCTCTTCGTTGTTTATATTGTTGTACTTCAGTTTTAAGAAAGTATTCAGTCCTCTAAGTAAGTTTGCATCATTTCAGACACAAATCAAATTTTTTTGTTTTTAAATTGACATTTTTCTTTATAAAACTGCCAATAAAAGTTGATTTATTCTGAATGATGCCTTAGCAGACATTCCAAACCAGTGAATATCAGTGATAAATCGGTCGCTCAGCAGATCTATAAATGAGACGTCTGCCTTTCTAATGCAGATGTGGCCTTTCTGTGGAGTCTCTGCACGTCTTCCTCACGTCCTCCGTTTAAACAGCAACAAACCAGAGTCTGTGGTTCTGGGAAATTCAAGAAGCAGAAGAATTTAAAGTTTGTTTAAAGCAGCTTTCTGCTGTTGATGCCTTTACTGTCGTTTTCATCACAGTGATTCTCTTTACAGTGGCTGTAAAGTCCCACTTTGATTCAGTATCGTCTCTGTGACGATGACAGATCTGTATCAATGTTGTTTTTGATTGTTGAGGATGAATAAAAAAGTCATTTTCTTCTCTGAAGTCAAAGCCCACATTATGGTGCAGTCACACCGACTGGTTTGATTCACTTCAGGGTTCGCTGGTTTCTCTCAGAGATGAGGGTCTCTGCTCACTTGAGAAAGGAAAAAAAAAAGAGCAAAAATGAACAAAACAAGAAAAATGTTGTCAAAACCAAACAAGCTTACGAGAAAGAAGTAAAATGTGGAAGAGGAGGTCTACCAGAAGTTAAAAGCTGTGTGAACCACATTATAATAATAATAAAAAAAAAGCCATCATTTTTATCGATATACCGTAAATCTTTCAAAAGTATCCCCGGCAGCATTTTTAGGAAGCTGGGATTTATTTATTCTCAGACAGTATGGTGAAGACTAATAGGTTCATTTTGTGGTGAAATTCAGTCAAAAAATGCAGATAACATCAGATGAACATTTCAGGATTTCTTGAAATGATAAAATCATTGTCTTATGTTCTGATTATCTGGGAACGTCTCTGTTCTCTTTGAAACTTCATCAATCTCCATTTTAAAAATCCAAGAGACATGCGCAACTTTTCGTCTGTGCTCAATAATCCATGTTCAGACCAGTTCTTCTAATTCGTTGCTCACTCTCATTGCACCTTCACCAGGAAATTATTTCCTTGTTGCTCGTTTTTCTGCAGGCCTCTTCTGAGTATAACCCGACTACTTGCACCATTCTCGGACACGTGCAGGTTCCTCACCAGAATGTTCTTTGGCGTATGCCACCGCATGAAGTTTAAACGATAAACCGAATGAGCGTTTCTTGGCCATCGCTACACTGACTCAACACAAATACCACAAACACGACTATTAGAGACCGGCCTCTAAAGGAGGGATTTACAACTCCAGGCCTCGAGGGCCGCTGTGTCTGCACAATTTCCAGATATCCAAGCCCTTCTCATGACTGGCTATCTGGTTCAGGTGTGTCCAGAAAGTAGAACATGCCAGAGCTGGGTGTGTGGGAAAATATGCAGGAATGCGGCCCTCGAGGCCTGGAGTAGCATATCCCTGGTCAAAAGTACCAAACACCCGTTAGACCCAGCATTTAGTGGAGACCACCGTCAATTTGAAGATTTACAGTATGTCTGTAAATGTAAACAGTCAGGAAAAGCTTAACCCTTTATCTCCTGTGGTATCATCAGTAACATCACAATAACCCACGCTCTTTGACATGTCGTATCTCTTCAATCGTTTATGTGATTATCATGAATCAGCTGATTCTGTGGCAGAGGAAAAACTGGTTTTCATGATGGCTTTGCACCGTTATGCAATGTAAAATGTTGCATATCTGCACAGAATCAGAATCTGCTAGAATTACAGTAATTGCGTTAACAACAGGAGTTATGGTAGTTGGACAAATGTAAACACTGAATCTAAAGCTCTGGTATTATAAAACTGAAAATCTGCTTTTTGTTTTTTAGTCTTGACTTGAGAAGATTGATCAACATCTTATAAACTCACAGGTTTCTTTTTTCATAATTGTGTTATGGCGTGATGGTTGCCATGGCAACATTACGTAAAGAGTGAAGTCTAATGTTAACTTAAAATAAATAAATTCAGAAAAAAATTGTTTCATTTTTCTTTAAGCTTTTTGGACATTCACTTCTGACTTTATTGTTTATTTAGAACAGAAACTCCAGGCCTCGAGGGCCACATTCCTACTTGTTTTCCCACATACTCTGCTCTGGCATGTTCTAATTGGCTGGACACACCTGAACCAGGTAGTCAGTCATGAGTAGGGCTTGGATATTTGGAAATAATGCAGGCACAGCGGCCCTCGAGGACTGGAGTTGTCTATCCCTGATTTAGAAGCTCTGTAAAAAGAAAAGGGCTACCTCCTGCAAAGGTCGGAGGTCATGTGCCGGTAAATGACAGAGAAGCTTCATCTTGGCATAACATCACACACAAACATTCCTGGATCTGAGCTCCACTGCTCTATGTTTATTTATCAGCTTATTTACACATGGTAATAAGCACATGTGTGTGCTTTGGCACACGTGTCATGTAATGCATCCACATGCTTCATTTGAATCTGATTGGTGTTAAACCCAACCAATATTTCCTGCCGCTTCCTTTGGCTGCACCAAGACGATGACAAGAAGCAGATTTTTTAAGGCCAGCGGCAAAATTAGATCAGAGCGCCGAGCAGACGGCGAGAGGCCGGAGCCGACGGACAGAAACGACCGATAACACAGAATCAACACATTACGGGGATAATAGCTCGCTGTGGATAACTGTCATCATTTCATTTGACTGTGAGATCTATGGGATCCAGGACGGTTTTTTCTGCATCGACAATTCCAGAAAATTCTGATCCGCCGTTTTACAGCAGAACAGGCAAACCGAAGGCATGCATGAGGGCAAAGGTTTACCGAGATGATCAAGCACTTTTCTGTTAAAAAAATGTACTCTTTAAGTTGAAATCAGTCTGAGGTGCAGCTCTAACTTCCTGTTTCCTGTTTCCTGCTGCAGAGGAAGGCGAGTACTTCCTGAAGGTTTTGATTCCCAGCTATGCGGCGGGTTCAATCATCGGGAAGGGGGGTCAGACCATCGTCCAGCTGCAGAAGGAGACTGGAGCCACCATCAAACTGTCCAAATCCAAAGACTTCTACCCCGGTAAGAAACCAACTCGCCTGCTGACAGACGGATGTGTAAAACACGAAGAACATTCCACATTTCCGAGCTTACGCTCATGCATTCAGCTCTGCCTAATGAGCAGATCATTAAAACAAGCTGACGGTACCAGAACATCAACCTGTCCGTTCTCATAAAGACGGAGGGACGGTCGTCAGAAGAGTGGAGCCATTAGGGAATCTTTTCATTACTTCAGTCGGCTTCCATCAATATTTCATGAAGCTAAAATTCTGTTTGTGCTTTGAAAACAAATCTTTTCTGGAGGATTTTCTTCCAAAGTGGAGAGGAAAATGTATTTAATGACCTTTGAGAGTCTCATGGGGAGAACGCAGCCAAAAAAGGGGAGATATTAAACAGTAACAGCATATGAACCCTTTAACATCGTCTACTGTTTACTTTTTTTTTTAGCTAACGTAACTCTTCAACCGTTTACACAATCTATGTAATTCCACGCAAGTTACATTATTTGTAAACGGTCAAAGAGTCACAATATTTGAAAGAGATATTTCATGGCCCCAATGGCATCACCAGTGTTAATGCTAATGTTTTTTGATGTATTATAACTTTTCAACCACTAACAGGATCAATGTAATTCCAGCAGATTCTGAAAAGCGGCGTGACATGTTAGCATCTAGAGACGATGCTATATTAGTATGCTAAAGCTAATGTAAAGGAATTAAATGTAATATAAAGCTAGCATTTTAACGATTAGAACTGCGGAGGATTTTTGTTCTTAAAATAATGCAGATATTTAGAGAAGGTTGTTACGTTAGCATAGATGACTAAGCACATGTACATTGTTAGCTAGGGTTCATCCAAGATGCTAACGAAATGTTAGCGCAGCATTACCCCTGTGTTAGCCATAGCTTGCTAGCATGGAGAATAGAATCCAACCGTTTTTTCAATGTGAAACACGTTTCAAAATTAGATAACAAAATGGAAATAATCTAAGTTATGCATTCTTCCCGCATGGCTCGGCAGCATTCGACTTATTGAGCGGTTACACTCAGCTACTGACATAGATGGCTTGATGGACTGCTTGACATGCTAGCTAAAGCTAATGTAGCAGCCTTGAGGTGAATCCATCCAAAACTGGAACAGGAATAGCGTGCTAATGCTAAGACTTTAGAGTGCTAGCATCCAGAGTTGGCTATTATCATGCTAAAGGCAGTATGGGGGACATAGCAAGGTCCATAGCGGGAAAGCTAATTTATTTTGCTAATATCAAGAAGCACAACATCTGAACTGTTTTGTTGTTTGTATTTTTGTACGAAGGATCTCAATTTTTAATTCCAATCTGATTATTTTAAATTGTGTGTTGAGTATTTTATATTTATCTGGCTCTTGCTGAAAATGTTGCGTATAATGAAAACAATAAAAGATTCCATCACAGTTTTGGGGTTTGACAGCGATAGACGTTTGCTAACATCTTAAATGAACTTTATCAAACCATCTTCTGCATGTTTTACTGAGGCTCACTTCCAATCCAGAATTTTAGGTTGATGTGTTTCTGTAGTTGCTCAGTTTCACGTTTACATCAACAAAGTGATGCATTGTGGGAAAGCACGTTAAACAGAGCGTTTATCTATAAAACTATAGCTTCCCCCAGCAGGAGTTCCTCTACAAACGTGGACTTCCAGCAGCTTCTTGGCGTCCTGCAGAGTCTCTGATGTCATTCCTGACTCCGTCTTTGTCCTTTTCGCTCCTCGGTTGGTGTAGAACGCATTTTCTGGCGTGCTCTCCGTGGCTGTAAAAGTGCATGCTAACAAGCTCCAGTGGGTCCAGGAGTTTTGGGGGATTTGAGGCTTGGCTCTGGATGTTGATGTGTTTGGGAGTTCAGTCTTGAGGTCTGCAAACATGTTATTGGTCAAGAAGTGCACATTAGTGAGACACAACTGCAAGGGCATTGCGGATTGCAGATGCAGGGTGGGGGTGATAAATAAAGAAACGTACACTTATGTGGAGTGTATTTATACAGCAGGATGCGCACACAGGCGACGCTTGTAATCTCCTGGGGTGAGGCCCAGATGAAGAGAGGAGAAGGAGGACAGGAAGGGAGACGAGTGTGCCAGGAGGACAGAAAGAGGGGCTTGTCTGGGAGCACAGACACAGCTGTGTGCGTGTGCATGCATGTGCACGTGCACACAGCCTTCCTCTGCTCTGAAGGGGGCATCTGTATGCTAATGAGGCTCGTCCTTCCTGGGTGACAAATCAAAAGGCCCACCTGCTGAAGCCCCCGTCTGGATGGGAGTTCATGTGTGTGCCAGGAATAAAAGGGGGCTCAGGTTTTCAAAATAAAAGCGGGTCATAGTTCGGGTTGAAGCTCTCTGTTGTGGAATAATAACTGCAGCACATCTGGCTTTCACCGGAATGATTTTTAGCTAAATCTGGGCTCAAAAGAACTGAAATGTTTGATTTTTCTTTATTATAAAAGCACAAAGCTTTTATTTTGAAATCCCAAAACTGTAACCTCTAGAGGAAGAGTTCAGCCTCAAAACGAATCTAAAAGAGCGAGTATTGATCTGCTGAGCTGCAGACATGAGAACAGCGTTTCTGAACACATGACCTCGTCTTACCCAGCTCTCCTTAGCCCCGCCCACATTCCTTCGCTCATAAATCACAGCATCCGTCTCCTCTGGCGGGTTGCCCTTCCCTCTTGTTTCCACGCATCCTTCGATCTGGCTTCATCGCTTCCATCAGTCATCTCCTGGCTCTTCCTCCTCCTCCTCTTCCTCTCCTTCATCCCATCTGGAGAATAGTGCCGCAGCAGCACTTAAGGAGACGACCAATTAGCGAGCTCCCATTCATCCTCTCACACTCCAACCTTCACTGTTATGGTCCAGCAGATTTATGACACAGCCGCGCTGCACAAGGCAGCGCCGCCTCCAAATATAGCTCCGAGTCGTCTGGCTGCGGCTCCGCCTCCTGAGAAGGCAGAAGGACGCCGTCCGGCTCTGCAGCAGACCTGCATCGACGCTCAGGTAGAGGCGACACCGCTGATCCTGCTGAGCTCGGCACACAGCGTTCTCATCTGTTCTGCTCATTAGTGAGATCAGAGTTAACGAGCTGGAGAACACCAGGAGAACCCTTCTGTGATGGTTGAGGCACTCGAGTCCAGAAAGACTCTCAACCAGAACGCGGCTCCTCGAGTCCACCAGCATCCTCCTTGTTCTCTGGTTTTAAAGACAGGAGAACCCGACCATCTAAATAATTCATTATGAATGAACTTGATGAAACCTAAACATGACAAACCTTAGAGCACAAATAAAGGGGCCGTAGGTTCTGGAAGGTTTGACCGTCTTCAGTTGTTAGGAAGAAACTCTGAATAAAAAAACATAACCTTTGACCTTCCACCGTGACAGAACGAGTTCTTCTGAGATGAAGAGATAACTACTATGGCTTGCAATAATGGAATAATTCTGATGAAAATGTCTTTTATGTAGAGTAGGTCTGCAGATGAGACATTCTGTCTCTTAACTTCACATAAAATGTAAACAAATATGTCCACAAGAAGAAAATGTCTATTTTTAATTCATTTAATTTATGCGTTGACTTGTATATGAGAACTGGACTGAGTGACTCCTCCCCCCTGGCGTTCCAAACAGGAAGTACCTGCTAGCTTCAGGAAGCTAAAATTCCTTAGACTTCTACAGAGAAACAAAAAAGCTGTTACCCTGTCATCCTATTCGTCAGAATAACCATTTTTGATCTGATACATTTTTTAACATGTTCTTGAAAACCCTAATTTTTTAAATTATATATTTTTTCTTAAGTTCAGCTTAATCAAGTTATAAACTGACCAACAATTCTGATATTCGGACCAATTCTGACGAAACAATATTTTACTTCCCAATATTTTATATAATATTTTATTTCCCTAAAGAAAATTAGGTGTAGCCTGCATTTCTGAAGGTTTCAGTTTAAAATCTTGTTTTTTCTTCTGTCTGCATTTAATGAAAACAAAAATCTGTTTCTGAAAATACAGAAATAGATTAAATAGATCCCACCGTTACTATGACGACCCTGTCTTAACCGATGGTTGACGGGACGCCCTGAAAGGTGGCGCCCGGAAAACCCGCCATGAAGCTGGGGAGTTTCTCGTTAGAGGAGAACGCGTCCTTCACCCCCACACCCTGAAACCTGCAGCTGTTACCATGGAAACCACATTGTCTTTACATCACACAAAATATCAAAGGTTACGGCTGTGAAATCAGAACCAGATTTTTTGGGGGGTTTCATTCGATAGGGACAAATACAAAAGAACAAAGATCATTGCATTAGAACAATCTGATGCTTTTATCTCAGGGCTAAATCTGTCCCTAGTGGAGCTTTTACTGAAAAAAGTTCAGCAGTGAAAACAAAAATCAAGGAGTAACACAATAAAAACAGTCTAAAAACTGTAAAAAATCATGAATAACAATTAAAAATAAGTAGAAATTGTACTCAACATACTCTTATTACACACTTCCCAAAGCCAAATCATATATTTTACACAATGTGCTTGCACTTCTGTTTCTCTGATAACCAGAATTGAATTTGTTTTAAAGATGGACATTTGAGATAGAATATTTGGCTTAAGATTCTTTCATGTTTCTGTTCTCTGCTTATTTTTCTAGTTTCCTGAACAGATTTCTATTCTTTTGATCCACGCTTTCAATCATGGCATCATTTTGACTCTTTTACTCTGAAAGTACCCATGTGTTTCCTCATCCTTTTAAAGAAAACCCCTTTAAGTTATGCAAGAGTTATAAATGAGCTATCTTTTTTTATTATTAATAAACACTCAAAGATTGGTCTGTAGGTGTTGCTCCTGTAAGACTCAATCTGTAGAAGATCAACGAAAACCTTTGAAGGTCAGAGGTCGTTTCTGGGGTAGGAGTTTGGGTCAGCTGCTTTGTTCACGTTAACAGTCACCAGGACGCCACCGGAAACCGGAAAAATGGTTGTGAGGAAATTCCACTTTTTTTGTTGCTTCGGATTTACCTGTGGAGAACCAGAGAACTGATTTCTTCTGGACTTTTAAAGCTCATTTGGCTTTTTTTGTTCATTTATGTAGCAGCAATTCAACCAATAAAAGTAAATCTTATGGTAAATTAAAAAAAGAAAATAAATCAAGATGTAGTTGTTAAACTCTTTGTTCAGGAACCAGACCTGAATCGGGATGTTTCTGTAACGGCGAGCTGCAGTCCGGCTTGACGGCGAAGCCGCGGCGGTTTGTGCCTTAACAGACTGAGAGCTCACCTCAGACGCTCCCCCCCCCCGTCTGTCCTCTGCCACCATTTTACAGCTTTAATCCGTCACCATGATTGCAGTTTTCAGTTTATTATCCCCCCGTGCACGCGCACGCACACACACAAACGCACATCTGTCGCTGCATGAACCACCAGAACACCTGACCCCCCCCCTCGCCAACATCACTCATTTCAGCTCCAAAGCCTCTTATGCGGCTCTAAGCTCCGACTGCCGAGCAGGACGGCAGTGAAACGTCTCTGCTGCTCGTGGAAGCTCCTCTTCATCTCGGTGAAGATCATCTGGAGCTCCAACAGACGTGAAGAAGATCCGACTGCAGATAAACGGGTCGGCCCAGAATGCTGTTTTGATTCCAAATCGTCCCTTACTCCTCCTTGACTAGATCACTATATGGGACGTTAGACATTTTTCAGGCTAATGTCCCATTTAGGGGTGTTCCAAAATATTGATATTGTCATATATTACGACATTTAGTCCTGCGATGGATCCTCGATGGGTTCTCACCAAGTATCGATCTTTTATTTTCGTTTGAAGAGGCTGCAAAACGTTAAACTCGTCATCCTTTGGTGAGACGTTCCTTCAGAGGTAGATAGGGGGCGCCCTTTGGAAGGCTGGCTGTCCTGATCACCACTGTGTCTGGCAGATACCTGAATTATTTAATTTATGTTCTGTTGTTTACAGCAATAGTGACACTGCTATTCACATTTACTATTGTTAATACAAAATTTTACAGATAATTCCAATTCAATTGATGTTAATGCTTGTCAAACACATAGTATTATTGCTGCACATTTGTTGCACAAAATGAGACTCAAGTTGTATATTAGGATTGTGTTCAAGCTAAAAAATAGATGCGGATATATTCAAAAATAAATTTGTTCTCCTATATAATGTGAGTTATTAGATATTATTTTTACCAATTATCGCAATATCGATGATATTACGAGCTGTGTATCGCATATCGCATCGTATCGTGAGGTACCCAGTGATTCCCAGGCCTAGTCTGGAACTACAATTCCTAAATCTAAAGAGTTAGAAATTTCCCAGAAGTCTCTGCGAAAAGCCAGTGTGCATCAGTGCTCACTAAATTTGCTAATATAGACCACAATGCATTGCATTTGAACAATTTCTCTTAAAAAAATGGATTTAATTTTTTTTTTTAATAAACCCACCAAATTTTCATCATCAAACGTGATTCATAAATAGTCTAAGTAATATGTTTGTATTTATTGATTGGGTTTTTTTCTTCGGCAAATTAATGATGTCATCGCTTTGATTTACGAAATGGGTTGGAATTATCGCGTTAATGGTTGAAGAGTTTCTCTACGAACTACAAATCACATTAAATCCAGAACCCTGGCTAGTCCTCCATGTGTTTAGTGAGAGAATTCATACATAGCTGAAATCCAAACACAAGGAGGCGGAGTCAACAAGTTCACTCCACCCCCTTCATAAGGCATTTGGCCACACCCCCTAAAAACCACAGCTGTAGACAATGAAAGTTCAGAAAATAATCTTTACGAACTTTAAATGTTTGAATACAATAAAATAGTCAAACATTTTTTTTACAAGAATTTCATCAAATTCTATTCAATAAAAAATATTTATATTTATTCTATTGACCATAACAATTACAAATATCCTATTTATTTTAAAGTTATTAAAGGAAATACGTGAAAAGCAAACAAAAAAATAATTTTAAAATAGAAATAAAGGAAAAATTATGTTTTTTTTAATTCCACGACTTTAACATTTTTATTTAAATATTTATTAGTGTGCAAAAAGATTCAAAGACAAACAATGTTTTTTTTTATTAAAAATGAATAAATATAATGAAATATTTGTATTTCCTTTTCTGAGAACATGAAAAGTTTCACTGTAAGCTGATTTATCATAAAACTTTATTGATATCTGTGAGGTTGTTCAGTGATTTTAAACATTATAATGACAAAAAAATGTCAATAATGAGACAGATTTCCGTGTTGGGACTTTTTAAGCATTTTTTCCTGCAGCTTTTTGCGTTTTTCCTGGAGCTGCAGGTCTGTGTTGGAGTCGGCTCTGCGTTCTGAACGTCGTTTGTTTGAGCAGAGCGCCGGTACCAGTCGGTGCCGCGCGGCTTCAGTCAGACCGGAGCTGCAAACACTCGTCGTGTTCGTTCGGAACGTTACATTCAGAAACCTTCAGTCATTTGTGAGGTCAGCTGTTCCGTCTCGCCGCCGTCAGGAGGACCTGCGGTTTGCGCCTGTGCTGCTGCAGAGGTCAAAGCGGCGGTGGCGTGAGCTCCCGCTCTCCAAAGTGCTTTCCTGAGTGTGTTTTGGTGTTGGGGCTCTCCTCCGGGAGCTGAACCCTGAACCGCCGGCGAGCATGAACTCATGCAGAAGCTGAGCTGCTCGCCCCAAACACGCCGCCTGCCTTTGATGCAAAACACCGCTGCACGCCGCCTATAAATACCCCTTGACCTGATTTATGGCCATATTGCGGCGTGCTTCCATGCGGCGTTTGCGGCGCTGCAGAGGAGCCGAACTCTTCATTAAAAATAAAAAAGTTAGGAATCGATTTTGGTTTTTTTTTCACACCTCGGTGGTTCTGCCGTCTCTCCATTTGCTGCCCTTTGTGTTTGGACTTTTAATAAGGCAGAGCTGAGGGTCCCAGTGAGGCCAAGCGTAAAGAGAGCAGCAGGCCGTCTCAGCCGCAGATCAATGCCGCCGTGTGCGCACACGTGCACGGCTGCAGACTGCGGCGTGTGCGGCCCTGCGAGTGTCCGGATAATGCAGTCTGTCAGTGAAATATGACTGTCATAAAGGCTTCCAAGCACTTTCGCCGCCTCTCATCGCTGCACAGGCGGACACACGCTCGCCCTTGGGATAATCAGCAATGATAACCACTGCAGATGTGAGTGTGTGTGTGAACATCTCGGCCATGCTTTCCTCTGCTCTCCCACATCATGACTGATGTGTTTGTAGTTTGAGAAATGCTCTCATCAAACCATTCCATTGTTTTCTTTACAAACCGCTTGAGGTTTCATGTTTGTTCCATTGAAGTGGAGAACCTCCTGGTCCTCAGGAACGCTGCTCGCTCTCTCCGAGCAAACACCAGAGTGTCATGATCTGATGTCAGAAGATCCAAACGCTGAAGGCTAGAGGACCAAAACATGAATCATCTATCAAACAACAGGAACAAAAACACATTCAAGTAAAAGATGAGGCGGTGGAGAAGTAAAAGAAGAACGTAAATCAGACACTGAGGGGAAATGACGAACAGAAAACAGCTGTGATGAGGAGCAGACAGCAGGTGTGATGTGCAGAGGAACAACAAGGACACAAACACAAATAAACCTTAAAACATACATACAACCAAACAAGCTTCTTTATGTCTGTTATCTTTTGAAATCCTACACCAAGTTTTTGTTGTTTTGTTTTAGAATCAGGACTCTTCAAATTTGATTTTGAGCAAATTTGATCCAGTTTTTGCGTTTACATTATATTAACCACAGACTGCTGTATTTTTTTAATCCTTTTTAAAAATATCAGTAACACTTTATAATAAGATTCCTTAACAAGCTTTATTAACACATTAACAAACATTATAAATGTATAGGATGTTTATAAGACGTTAATTAGCACAATTAGCTGAAGACGGTTTATTAACATAGTTGATAAGATTCATTAACATCTAATGATACCATTGTCTACAAAGCCCATATTCATAAACTGCTTACAAGATTAAGAAATGTATTAACTATATTTGTCAACATTATACTGAGTATTTTTTACATCAGCTCATCTAAAGTGTTAAAGTTTTCTTTTAACTTTTTTCAAATTTGGTTTTCCATCTATGTTTTATTGTTCATATATTTTACTCCTTTGCATCTTTTCTATTGTTTTCAGGATGTTATTCATCAAACTTTTATTTATTTTATTAACTCATTAATTGCTTAAAATAACATTTGTTTATATTTTTAATAGTTCATTATGGGATGTACTGTAGCAAAGACTTTAGTTCATAATATTCTTTAGCATGTCTTTCTCGCTTAAGTTTTATTTCTTGTTTTGAACTAATTTAGCATTTAGCTTTTAATTTAGCATTAGTTCGCTACCTTTACAAGCGTAACTGACCACTTTTTAACATTTTCTTTCAAATAAATATAATATTTAGCATTTATGAACTTGATATAGTTCTATTTCTTGTTAAATGTCTCACATTTAGTTAATTTTGCCTGTTTATTTCCCACTTTACCACCTAGCTTTTTATTTCTCTTTTTGCTAATCTAGCGCCATTGTTAGCATTTAGCTTAGCATTAACAGGGTCACACATTAGTCTTGGGCATGCTTGTGTATGACATTTTGTTCTTTTGTGATACATGTGTGATAAACGTAAATCATTAGTATTTCTTGCGTTTATCATCGTCGATGTGCACATATGTCTATCGAGGGTTTCGGCCGATGGGTTTTTTCGTGAATTCGGTTTGGAGCTGTTCAAAGTCGGTTGAGAAGTTTATGTGTATTTTAAATAGTTTATCCACAATTATTAGCTAAATCTTATGCAACTGTGCCTGATTTTTACGAGATGCATACTCAAATTTGTGGCTATCCCTGACCGTTACACATATGTCTAAAGGAGTTTTCACATACGTACCACCGATGTATAACTTTAATATCGCCTATACGGCAGATAGATCATGTTAAAGTGAATTATGATGAATTGAATGTAAACAGGGCAATAATCATGCACGGTTTATATATGGCTCCCCATCTTGACGGCGGTCTCCATTGGCGGGCTCCCTCGGCTAGCGCCTATCAGCTGACTTAGAACTAGTGCGGACCAGCAGAATCTGACTGTTTAATTAAAACAAAGCATCAAGAGGCCCCGCGGCGGGGGCTCTCCATGGCGCTGACGCCATGTGATGTCAGCCCAGGACTCTGAATGTCAAAGTGAAGAAATTCAATGACGCGCGGGTTCGTTCCCTGTTTTTTGTGTTGTTTATTGTACATCTTCCGTGGTTTTAACGTGCTTCCTTCGTGAAACATCTGTGAAAATTTCACGTAAAAGAACTATTCTCACTTTTCCAGCTTAATGCTTTCTGTAACTAATAACTCTGTCCTACATGTTCTCTTTGTGATTAAGCATTTTTAAGCTAGTCTTGAAACATGTAGAAGCTACGTTAGCATTTTTTCTAGCGTTGGTTTACCAGCATTCATGTAGTTGGAAAAATTAGGATTCCTTCTAAATCTGCTTTTGGTCATCAATCTTTACTGTTCTTTGGCTAATTCATAATTTCATTCATAATTTTTTGTGTGATTTAACTTAACTAGCCTGTGTTCTTTATTGTATTTTTGGCAGATTCAGCATCAGAAATAGAATTTAGCATCTAGTCATACTTTTTCTGTCCACCTTAACTCATCTTCAGCTAGTTTGGTAATCAGCATATACTTTCATTTATTTTGTTTTTCATTTACATTTTTTGTTATTAATCAGCACAACTCTGCAGTGTAGCGTTAGCATTTCCTTAGGCAATGGTAGCATGTTGTTCCCTCTCAGCTTTCTTACGGTTCTTCTGCTATTTTAGAGTTGAGTTTGGTCATTAGCACTTAAACTTAGTTAGCATTTTGGGTTTTTTAGATTTTAGAACTTTTGAAAATTATTATGTTTCTTGTTTGATATTTATTGTTATCTAGCTAGTTTAGAGTTTAGTACTCCTAACATTAGTAAATATTTTGTTCAGTGTTGTTCTTTATATATATCTGACGATTTACTCTATTTTTCTAGTTCAGATCAAAGTTCGTTTAACATTTTTTATATTTTTTTCTTTAGTTGAATATTTGACCTTCACTCTACAGAAAAAGATAAAATCAGCTTTTTAACATTAACTTGTTTTTGCAGATAAAGCATTTTCTCCCAAATTGCCTTCATAAATTCCCGCTTGGCAAAGATTTTGTTCGCCTGAAGGACGTTGGGCGTTCCGATGCTAAAGTGTCTCTGTGGATAAAATTCTCGGACTCTGGAGCTGCAAAAAACGGGATTTGTAGACTCCAGCCAGCTCGTTCGAGTTCTTTTACTGTAATATCTCTCAATATCACGAGAGGCTGAACATCATCTGTAATGTTTGAAGTCCAACCACCTGAGCTTTCTGCAGAACTTTGACCTGATAAAAGCTCAACAAACGTTTAAAAAAAACAGGTTTAAAGTCTTACAACATTGTGGCTATGCTAAACGGGCTAATTTACTGGATGGTCTTCTTCTGGCTTCATAAATCACCTCACACATGCACACGTGCACACACACATGCACAGCTCAGCCCGGAGCTGCTGTGATGGATGAGATTCACCTCCATAAGCGCCAGCCTTTAATATTAGATACACAGGCCTGCTTATCTGCGGGGCAAAGCTCCCAAACAACCATTCATTTTCTGGATGACGGACCGGAATGATGTGGAGCCGCTTTTGTTTTCAGGACAGAAAAAAATAAAAAAGACAACAAAACAAAAGCGTGTGTTTGTTGAAATTTCCTGCAGCGCAGCAAAAAGCCGTGTTTTGGGTTGTTCTGTTTGTCTTGCACAATCAGTTATGAAAGAGCAAATGTGTGTGCTGATCCAGCTGTGTCAGTGTGTGACAGATTCAAGAGCTCAGTCAGCACATAAAGAGACGTGGGGGGGGGGCATGACCAAAGGAGAGAGTGGAATAAAGAGGAGGAGGAGGAAGAGTTTGGTGCGCAGAAGTTGAAGGCAGCTCGGAGGGTCTCCAGGAAACAAAAGGCAAAGCAAGGCCCCCGAATGACAATGGGCCCTGTGACCCCGGTCAAGCTGCGGGGGGGTGAGGACGAAGGGTGAGGACAGGGATGGAGGGGGGTTTCCATCTGTCTCAGAAAGTCTCTGTACTCTAATGTACTGTTTTAAAGACAGAAACCAGGTTTGATCCTCAATTCCTCCTTAAAATGAAACCTTTTTATAAACAAGCGTGGAATTTAAGACAAAACTGAAATAAGAACAGTTACGTTTCTGTTCACCTACATGATCGACGACAGCTGTAATGATGATAAATGTAAGAAGAAAAAGTCTAATAATGTATAAAAACTTTAGTTGTTTACGTTTCTCTGTTTAAGTGAATGCCTTAAATTTTTTAGGTTAATTGAAATTTTGATTAAACCATAAAAATGTACTTAATTTAAAATTCTTCCATTAATTTACTTCATTTATCAGACTTAAATATGTCTTTAATTCAGACTTTTTCACTTTTTACTTGTTTAACTTCAGTCATTTCAAAGGAACCAAACATGACTGATGACAAACTGAACATCCCATAATGAGATCTGGCTCATCAGGAGCTGAACCTGAAGAGCATCATTCATAGAGATGAGGGTTTGAATGGAAGATTGAACAACGAGAACACACACTTCCTGTCACCACAATAAAACACCATCCTGTCCAACAAACACAAAACTAATCCTGAACTCTGACCTTTATCGGTCGTAATAATTCAGCTCAAATATTCAAACATTATAAATATATCTTTTTTTAAACACGTATTTTGTGTTTTATTTGGAAATAAACTTCAAATCTATGAATTTCACTACAACATAATGAATCCAAAGGTGCTTAAAAACATTTTAGATTTAAAAACTTTATGAACTTCAATAAACAAAAATAAAGAAATTTAGAGAACACATTTATTCTGAATTTGTTTGGCAAGTTTTCAAAATAAAATCTTTCTAAGGGTTCATGTGTTTACATTTTTAAGATTTAAAAGTTAAAAAAATGTTTTGAAATGTCTGTACTGCAGATCCAGACCCTGAAACTTCTTTTCTTTATTAACCCTGAAGTTCAAACTAGTTTAAATTCAAAACTGAATGTGAAGATTTGAGCCCAGAAATGGCAAATAATTCTCACAGAAGCACATCAGATTTTAGCTGATTTGATTTTTTCGTCTGATTTCTACAATTTCCAGGTCAGAAAAAACAAACCTAAAAGTTTGTCCAATCAGTGAGAAATCACAGATGATAAAGTCTGTTTAACTTCAGGGTTGATTATGATCAGTTTAGAAGTGTAATCAGTCAGTCACAAAAACTGGAACATTTATTGGTCATATTCAGAGAGAAAAGTTTGCTGTGGTTACTATGGACTTTGACTTGTGGTTGGATGTCAGCACTAACGTGACTTCCCGTCTTCATTTGTTGTGCTCTGTTAGAAAACACGAGTTCTTCTGTTTTTGTGATGTTAGTTACGAGTCTAACCCTAAACGCAGGAATTAACGTTACTTTTTTCCCTCTGTTTAGTGCAGAAAGCTGCACTTTTTAAAACCACAGACCATTTTAAAGACTTATGGAAAAGTTTCAGGATTTATAAATGCAATAAATCAGTTGTAGTGATAAAAAGGTTAGTTTTCACTGTGACCCCAATTCAGCTCCGTAAAATCCTCCACAAT
>NC_050524.1:3769548-3786458 GCF_002922805.2 Oryzias melastigma | reverse complement strand
GCGGCGTTCATGCAGCATCTTCGTCACGTGCGCAGGTGGAGTGCGTGCGTGTGTGTGCGCAGCAGTGCGGCCTCAGCTCCTCTCCTCGTCCCAGAAATAGCAGACATGGCTGCATTTGTCTGCTTGTCACCATGGCGATATGCTGTGATGACAGAGCGGCCCGGCTGTCTGTGCGCGCGAGTGTGATGCAGGTTTGCAGAGGTGGAGATCGGCGCCGCACAAACACCCCCGCCCCCACCCAACAAAGCAGAGGATTGTGGGCCTACACACCCGTTTCCTTGGTGATGAGAATCAAAGTGACAGCTCTCCTTTAGGAGGAGAGGCCCCGCCTCCTCCCGCTGCCCCGTCTCTCCCCCAGCAGGTGTAGGAGAGTGTGAGACAGAGAGACGTCTTTCTTCCTGTCTTGGTCTCCTTCCAGGTCCTCTCGCCTCCCGTCCTTGAGCGCCAGTGGAAGTGGGGGCTGCAGTTCGTGTGTCAGCCTTTACCCACATCATAAAGCGAGGCGGCGGCGAACGCCATTCCCACTCGATGGGGGAGTTCACGCGCTGCCTGTAAACATTTAAAAGTGCTGCGGATTCTTCTGCCTCCTGATTGGCCCCCTGCAACAATAACACTTGTCCCTGGTGGGAGCCATGGCAACCTCCCCGCGCTGGCACAAAGAGGTCAGGCCGAAAAGGCCGCATCCCGCCGCCGTGCGCTCCGGCCGGCACAGATGTGAGCGCGCTCAGAAAGGAGGAGCAGCTTCCTTCACTCTGCTTTGTTTGAGCTCCTTCTGTGAGGAGGAACAAGGTGCAGACAAAGACACCCCCGTCTGTGGCAGGGGGACAAAGGTAGCCCTCAGGGACCCCTCTGTTGTGCTCACACGCCCCCCCTTCCTGACAAAAGAGCTGGTTCCACAGCTGCCTTCAGTCCCCTCATCCCTCCCTGCATCCATTATTTTTAATCCCCAGTGAAAGCTCCCCCAGTTTCTCCTTCGTCTCAGACACAGCCCCGCCCCCACTCCCATAGCGCTGCAGCACTGCACTGCCCCTCCCTCGCCCTGCTTGATTAATCCCAGCCCCCCGAACCTTCTCGCCCCACAAAGCCGTCAGCTGTCACATCGTCTCTGACACTTCGGCCGGACTCGCTTTAATTATGAAGAGCGGAGGCCCCGGGGCCCGCATGGCCCGTCCCGACACCGGGGGACAGATGTGAAGGTGTGTTCAGGGTCAGGGGGGTCACAGACGAACAGCATTCAGCACGCGTCACGTCACCGCTGACCAGCCCACGGGAGCTGCAGGTTCCTGCTTTTAATGTGGAGCATCAGCAGAACGTTGAGATAAACGTCAGAACAAAAACCGCAGGAACTTTATTCAAAAACGAGCTTATAAAATGTCAAACGTCACTTTTGAAACCTGATGGTTACATGAAAATGAACATTCAGCTTTATGGATTCCATAAAGTGGGTTGTCCATAGCAACCATTAACATTTTGTTGTGTTTTTACATAAATAATCTGGAAAATGATTTCTATCGAGTCAAAGTCAGATTCAAAGTTTTCCTTAGCAACCATTGCTGATGCTTGCCACGCCCACATTAACCAGAAAACATCATGAAAAAATGATGGACTCTGTTGGCTTTGGACACGCCTTCTGTATAGGTGGCTCCATGTTTTTCTGAACCAGTAAGAACCGGTTCTAGAGGCGTCTTTTGAACCTCGGGTCAGCCATCTTGGCGAGGATACCACAGGAGAACTGTATGAGTCATTTTGTTAGGACTTAAGTTCACTGAATTTCAGGTCAGTTCTTAAATTCTTGGAAAAAGTTTTAAAAATATACGATGAAACCCTCCATGAGGGTCAAAAGTCAGTTTGGACTGACACTTCACTAAACTAAACAAAATGAAGTCTGATGGCGTCCACGGTGACATCATACAGGTGGACCAGCGATTGAGCCTGTTACAATGTGATGAGCATATATCCTGAGGATTATGGGTAATTTCATTGCTGGAGGCTGGAAAGTAGTTAGAGAATCTGGCCACAGAGAAAAAAAATCTGGCGTTTGAAAATTAATAGCCCGCCGTTTTAAGCTTTCAACCTTTTTTCCCTTTGGTATACCATAACTGCTTACGTTATCAGCTGATTTACAGAGAAAAAACTGCATCATTTTTCTCTGGGGGTAATCAAGTTTAATTATACAAATTTGAACACTTGTTAGTATTGATTTGAAAGAAATAAAACGATTAAAATTCTCGCCCGCAAGACAGTTACAGTTTATCATACTTAGAAGCTTAAAAGCTGATAGTTCTGAAAAGGTTTTAAAACATTATTTTTCAAAAGGTTTCCTAAAGTTTATGAAATTTCCGCTTCAGGCTAGAGATTGTTTCTGGCGCCTTCTTCCATGAGACCAGAGGCCAAAAATTCTGTATTCTAAAAAAAGAGGGTTTTTTTTTTGCTTTTTAACCCTTTAGCACCTTGTGATGTCATGGGGAACGCTTAAATAAAAAACACCAGCATACTGTAACTTTCAATCATTGACACAATCAACGTCATTCCAGGAGATTCTGAGTTAACGGTTGAAAACACCAACATTTCCTGTCAGAAACACATTTGTCCAGTTTGGCTTAAATAAAAAAAAATCCAGCTTCACATAAAAGAGCTTCAAAGACATGTTTTTCTGCGTGGTTGCCATGGCAACCTGGTCCCAAGACGTTATCAGAATGCGATCTGCACTTGTTCTGAAAGTTTTTTTATTTTTTGGATGTGAAACTTTCGGGAGCTCTCCGTAAAACATAAATGATCCCAGACGGACTGAGTGACCTCTGACCCGTCCTAGGACCTGTCAGCATTCAGTGTCCAGCAGAGGCTTGAGAGCCAAACATGGCGTCTTTAGCTGAAACCTGTGAATCTTTTCTTGGCAGCCGTGATGTCATTGATCAACTGCGGCCCCTTCCCTCCGCGCTGCTGCAGTAAATCACACAAACGCGCTCCATGTGGTTGTCATTAATACAGATGAGGTCACCGTTCCCGTCAGACTCCGCCCCCTGGGCTCAGAAACTGTGTGCACAGAGGAGGCGTGCGGACAGCAGGACAGAGACAGAGAAAGCTAATTGGTGTTTTGGGTGATTGGTAATTACCACCTTCTGCTCTTTAACAATCAGCTGCAGGAAGGAGAAGCGGAGCTCAGATTCAGCGGCTTTAAAGCCAACAGTTAACCTCGTCTCTGAGTCTTCCTCATGAGACGTCTCGACTGCAGAGCATCTTTGTCCGTTTAAAGCATAAACTTTAGGTCCAAAGGAAGAGCAGGTTCCCTGCTGGGAAACAGGATTTCAAAATCAACATGTTTTACAGAAAAGGTTGTCGGCTCTAAAACGCTGTTTTCAGAGTTTCCTGGACGTGAAGCAGGTTGATGAACGATCCTGCAGCTGCAGACGTGCAGGAGTCTCCCAGGTGTTAAATCAGAATCTAGAACTCTACAACAACAAAACCTGTAGAGATGTTAAAGGCGGAGAGTAAAAAAACTAAAGTAAACACTAAGAAACGTTTCTACAGACAGCTGTTTATAGAGTGACGTCACACCTGAGTTCACCTGTTTGTGGCGTTCTGATGGTCTAACTGTTTTCATCTTTCACATTTACTGGCTCCACGGTTGATGGTTGAACTTGATGACCCGACATGCAGAAAAACTCTGAAGGAGTTGTTGTGACCTTCAGCTGAAGGTCATTATCAATTACAAAATCATAAAGTCCAAAGCTCATAGCAACCATTCAATTTCTGTCGTCTTTTGGGTTCAGAAACACGTTTGGTCATTTTCATGTCTCTACCTCTAAATTAGTTCTTGTTTCCATCGTTACCATGGTAACCCATTCTCGTCAGATCTTAGCGTGGCGTAATGCTCCTTTCTGAACAAAGTTCATACAAACTGACGTTTTTCGGGGAGAACACCTGCTCTGGTTTTCTGGATTGTAAACATAACTCCAAAGGTTTTATTTGGGACATTTTGAGGTTGCCATGACGACGTGATGCAGAGGAAGGAGCGACTTCCTCCTGACAGAGTTCCTCTTGGGAAAGAAAACTTTCATGTTCTTCTGTCTCAACTTCCTCTCATCAGACTCTTGTGGTCGGATTCTGTTTGGTTTTGTGGGTTTCTATTGTGTTCTGGTGGTTTCTGTTCGGTTCTGTTCATTTATGGTATTTTTCGTTGAGTTCTGCAGGTTTATGTCGAGTTTTGCCCGTTTCTGTTAAATACTGTCAGATTCTCTTAGTTTCTTTATGACAGTTTCTGCTGGTTTCAGGCAGGTTCTGTTGGATTTTTTTGGTTTCTGTTAGTATCTTTCAGGTTCTGTCAGTGTCTTTTTGGGTTCTGTTGGATTCAGGCTGCAGCTCTTCCTCATAATCCTCATTCATTTGTTGTGGAATTCTTTGAGCCTCTGAGCTCCGACTGAACGACTAACATGAAGTGAAAACAGACACACACACACACGTACACACTCTGCAGTCCCACTGTAACAAATGGGGAGCAGATTGTGTCTGATGATGATGATGATGATGATGATGATGACGATGATGGTGGTGGTGGAGTGATGTAAAGGAGCAGGCATGCTGGTCTCCATGGTTGGCGAGTTTTGTTGAGTAAATGTTTCAGGTTCTGTTGTGTGACGTTGAGTCAAACTGGGTCCGGGTTCTGTCATCTTCATGATGGACTGCAGCTTCAGCTTTCATGTGGTTCTGGTTCTGGATGAGTTTGAGGTCCCAGAACTCTGGATGTGAACGCTGCTTTACATCAGGATGCCGTTTTTCTTCGGCGTCTGCTTCGGATTTGAGGCGGAAAAGACAAAGTGTTGCAGGAAGTGACTCCCTGACCCTTCGGAGGACGGATCTGAGGAGGTCCGATTCCTGAACCTGTTATTTAAACCGGTTTGTTTTGACAGAACTTTCATTTGAACTCTGAGAAGTCAAAATTCACTTCAAAGGTTTCACCGTAACAGAACCTGAACGTGGGTTTGTCAAGAACCGGAGCGAATGTTTCAGGTGTTAGAATGAGGAGATGTTGGGACGTTTCACTGCTTTCAGGCTTTTGACGCGTCTACAACACAACTTTGTCCCAAAAATGGGCCACGTTGAGAACTTCACCGGTCCGTCTGCTGAATCTGATCTATCGCTTCAGGATCATATCAGTGATCCAGAATCTCTCCCAAACGTTCAGGATAATCCTGAAGTTCAGTTTTTAAAATCGGTTGGTTCTTCAAAAACTTTTCTGGAAGGAGTTCAGAGGTGGTTCTGCTTTCTCACTCAGGTCGTCTGCAGGTGAAGTTCCGGCTGTGAAGCTGACAGCAGACTCGGGGCAGCTGGCAAGGCGATGGGGCAGTTGTGGTCACATGGGGAGTGCAGAGATGGATTTGGGGGGGATTTTAGGCTGTGACAGGGCGGGGACGAGGGGGCTTAAACCAGCTGACACCGTCCACATAACCCTAATGAATAGAAGCCAAAGATAGAAACAGAATATCACCAAAGAGTCCAGAAAAGTAAAGCCCACACAAGCACTGGCAACAGAAACACGAGAAGAAATAAAGTCACCCGCTAGGTGCCTCCCGCGGCACGGACGACTGTTTTCATAACTTTGAGGGCACAAAGCATTATGGGAAGAAGGGAAGCCTGAGCGGGGGTGTTTTTGCTAAGCTAGGAGACAGGTGGAGAACCATCAGGACAGTTGTGCGACACCAGACACCAGGAGAGAAGATCACATTGGTGGAGCTGATGACAAAGATGAAGGCATGGCCTCTTCCAGATAAACAATCCTCGCCACAAAGAAATCAACTTTCTGACTCATCCATTCATCAGAAAACAGAACCATTTAAAATGAAACAGATTTTGGTTTAAAAATCGCACAAATTAAGTTGTAAAAGAGACAAAAAAATGACAGGAATTGGACTCGTAAAAGAAAGTGTCCAGCAGGACGGCGGAGAAAGGCCTGGGGTCAAATTGCGAACAGTTTTACGCGGCGCTTCATAATCTAACCCCGATCAGTTTGAGAGTAAAATCAGAACGGTGTTGAAGTCGTTCAGGGTGAGCAGGAATTCACACGAGGTCCAGTTACCTCGCTGTGTGTGTCTTTGTGTGTGTGCGCGTGTGCGCAGAAGACAGATGAGCATGGAGTGATTAGGCGTGCGTAAATATAGTTGTCTGTGGCGACAGGCTAAGATGTGCGAGTGTGTATCTGCATTCCTTCCGTAAGTGTGTGAGGGTGCAGAATACTTCCTGCAATGTCACCGTTTAAATGACACGAGGCAGGAATACGAGTGTGTGTTTGGTCTACGGGGAAGACCTCACAGCTGTTCCCTGATTTCAGCGCTACCGCCCCCTTCCTGTCTGACCTGAACGTGACCGTTCGGGCCTCCCGTCCTTCTGAGAGCCGACTGTGCTGCAGCATCTTCTAATCTACACAAAAACTGACCTGAAGCGCCACTCTCAGTGCACTCCTGTCTGCTTTGACCTCTGTGAACTAAAATGTTCACAAGTCATTTTGTTCAAGCCCAAGTCAAGTTCCAAGTTTCTTAAGGTCCACCTCAAGCGCTAAACATCTGGTCACTGTCTAATAAAGGTTGCAAAGGACTATGAACCGACTCAAATCCTGACCAACAAGTCCAAGTCAACTCTAGAGTCTCTGTCCCAAATCCTAAATTAAGTCTTTTGGAAATAGTCTTGGGATTACCACTCTCAATCCTGAGACTTGAGACTGAGACAAGTCACTTCAGGCAAAACCTGGATTTATCATAGTCAAGTTCTAATGCTTAGAAGTGCAAGTTCAAGTCATCTCTAACCTCTTTTCACAAGTCTTAAAGTGTAATAAAATGTGGAATTTATGTATTCCCTTGTGACAAATCAGGTCTGAAGTCTTAACGGTAAAAACTTGTCTGGAGTTTCAAAGTCTAGCAACAGGTCCAAGTCAACTCCAAAGACGTAGTCCCAAGTCCTAAATGAAATGTTAATTCTTAGAAAGATATATTCAGATTTTGTCTGAAGTGACTTATTTCAGTCTTATATCTCAACTTGACAACTTGACAGCGGCAATCCCATGACAAGTCTGGTTCCAAAAGACCAAGTCATAGTCAAGTATTAATTCTTAGAAGTGTAAATTCAAGTCAACTCTAAACCTTTTGTACCAAGTCTCAAAAAAGTGCAATAAAAGATGGAATTTAAGAATTATCTAGTCCTAAATCAGGTCCCAAGTCTAAAAAGTAAAATTTCCAAAGTCCATGTCCAAGTTCATGTCAACTTTAAAGTCTTGTTCCCAAATCTTAAATTAAACATTTGGTCTTAAAAAGATAACTCTCAGGTTTTAGAGTGGTAATCCGAGGACAGGTCTGTTTCCAGAACACCTAGTCATAGTTAAGTCTTAACGCTTAGAAGTGAAGTTCAAGTCAACTCTAAGCCTTATGTACCAAGTCTCAAAAAAGTGTAATAAGAGGTGGAACTCAAGTATTCTCTGGTCACAAATCAGGTCTGAAGTCCTAAAGGTAAAAGTCTGTCTGGAGTCTGAAGGTCTGACAACTAGTCCAAGTCAACTCTGTAGTCTCAGTTCCAAGTCTTAAATGAAGAGTTAGGTTTTCGGATAGTCGTAAAGCTAAATTCAGATTTTGTCTGAAGCCACCTCAAAGTCGAAATCAAGTCTTATTCCAAAATACCAAGTCATAATCAAGTCTAAGTGCTTAGATGGGCAAGTTCAAGTAAAATCTTAATTTACCATCTCAAGTCTCTAACAAAAAGTCTATTAAAAGGATACATTTGAGTGAATTCTCAACTTTCTCTTCATGAATCAGGTCTGAAGTACTTAAGGGGAAAGTCCACCTGAAATCTAAAACTCTGGCAACAAGGCCAAGTCCCTGTTTCACACGTGGTCAAGAGTCAAGTTTAAGAAGGCCAAATTCAGAGGTTGTCTCTAGTCGTTGCTGAAAGTCGTAGTTGATATCATAGTTTTAAGCAGGTCGTACCATAGAAAAAGGACCCGGCTGTGGTTTATTTGGGGTGACACCACTAAACGATACCATAGCTACAGCTCACTGCCCCTTCAGGGAGGAGTCGACAAATGACACACACCCAACTGTGTGACACATAACAAGACTTGAACTTCTTACAAGTGTGAGTGTTGTTAGAGAAGCGAGTTCAAGTTAGGTCTCACGACAGAGTCAGATCTCTAGTCCAACTCCAGTTTCAGATGTCTAAACTCAATATTAAGACATTCTGAATAAAACTGTAACCGTTCCTGAAAAAAAGACCCAAATCATAACACTTCCACCACTGTGCTTTACAACTGGTTTCAGTGTTTGTCTTCTCTTTCTGTTTCTGTGTGAGACTGTGGAGGTTCTGGACGTGGGTCTGGTTCTCCGAGTTTTCAATGTTCTCCGAGCTTTCTGGCATCTTCCAAAAGAATGTGATTTGTTTGAATAGAAGGAGGAGAAGCAGAAAAAGAAAAGGAGGAGAGGCTGAACGTGGTAAAAAAGAAAAAAAGGGAAACTGCGCCTGGGCCAGGTCACTGGGGCAACACCAGTCCTGCTGCCAAAGGGGGGGAGGATGATGGGAAAAAAGGAAAGTGATCCAAACAGTGTTAGAGGAGATCAACAAGGAGACAAATAAATAAAGACTTTAAGTCACACTGGAGCAGTTTGGCGAGTTTTCCAACATAAAGGATCACAAAGACACAAACTTTTGTCGCTCCTGCTGGCATCACTTTGACTGTTCAGCCCTTCAGAGGTTTTGTAGAACATCCTGCCCATAAATATTGCTACAGACTGCTAAAGGTCCGTTTTTGCCAGAGTTGTTTTGGTTTTGAAGCTCCGTCCACCTCCTAAATCTGCCTCCACGTGGCCTGGAAACACGCAGCAGTAGAGAAGTGGATGTTTGTGAGGCGTTCAGATAAGCAGCAACAGCTCTGGAGGCTGAGGGACGGAGCTGGATCCACCAGCAGAGTTACATCACTTCACAGGAATTCCTGCCTTTTCTTTCAGCTTCTTTTGTTATTCTTCAGAGCGGGTGGCTTTTTTCTTACAACTCTGTCACCAGAACTGGACCTCTGGACAGAGAAAGGAGGAGGAGCGAGGGGAGAAATAAAGAGGAGGGCAGGAAACACGTTTACAGTCTGAACACAAAGGTTCTCCGTCATCGAGACGTCTTTTCTCTCCAAATAAAAAAAAGAAAACGTTTTCACGACAGAAAAAAAAAATCCACTCGCACCAGGTTAGGAGTTTCCTTTTGTTGCCACGGCGACGAAGCAAACATGAGATCAGCGAATCTGGAATAATTTAGCCTAAAGTACATTTGGTTCAAACATTTGTCACGGCAGTTGAGGACAAAACCTGCAGTGAAGCTCCGACCTCTGCAGTGGGAGAACTTTGCAGAACTTAAGAGAACGTGTCCTTCAGAACCGTAACGGGACTCCGTCCTTTTCCTTAAGTCAATTGGAACTCTCGGTGGTTCATTCTGACCCCATCATCTTCATGAGAAAACGCTGATCACCTCATATCGTTTAGTAAACAATAACTGCTGTGGAAAATGAAGCAGAAACTTTAGTAAAAAGGGGCATTTTTCACCATTCCTGTTTATTTGAAACAGTTTGTGGCTTCAGCAGTGGTTTGGTGAACCGCAGGAGAATTGTGTTTTTCCTGTTTCCTTGTTTTTAAAGAGTAGTCGAGAACTCTTTAGTAACTCCAGGATTTCATAGCTTTTCCTAATTGACCATGATGGTGTCTGTCGTAAACGAGGATTGAGTGTGGATTACAGATTTGTGTGCTCCAGGAAGGAGACGGCAGAATTTTTATAATCTGCTCTTGAAGTTTTATTTTTCAGTTTTCCTTTTTCTCTGTTTTTCTTGGATCCTCGCTTGACCCTGTCGTCTTTTTTTTCTGCCACAGTTTTACTGCCCTTCCCGCCTTTTCTCCAGTCTGCAGCAGAGAGCAGGTCCAAGTTTCCTTACTGGCCCAGATTACATCAGCGGACGCACTCGTGCTATCTTTCTCCTCCTGGAAGCAGAGCGCATGAGCTCACCGACAGCTGCACGCAGGACGCAAACATGCACAATCCAGGGTTTTGTGTGCGCAGTCGGAGGAGTGTCCTCCTGTCTGTCTGTCATTAAACAGATTTTGGCTCAACTTTGCCTGTAATCCAGCGTGACCAGAATACCGAGGTTTTTCTTTTGCTCCATCTGCGCAGATCCTCCCAAACGTCTGCGCAGCTGTCTCCAACGCTTCACTCCACGCGTTTTTAGGAGTGACGGGGGACCTTTTACCTCCAGAAATATGAAGCATGTGTGGATTAACAACAGAAATTCTCATCTTCACATCAACAAAACAGAAAATGGGTCAAATTCTGATGCAAATGTGGTGGTAAACGTTAGCATACTTTTACGACAACAGCTAATGTGAAACAGCTGCTTTCTTCTGAATGTACTTCTGTCTGGCAGTGATAATATTATTACAACACTCTAGTAATTACATTTCTTGGGAGTTCAGTTGTTACAGAAACGACTCCATCATTCATGAAACAAACAGAACGTTCTTCTGCTTAAATCTTCAAACGCTTTCCAGTCACAGCATAAAATGAGATAAAACCGATTCCAAAGGAACAAATTCAATTTACATTTATAAATAATAAAGACGTCTTCCATCATATGCACGTAAAAAGAGAAAGAAAACGTTTTTATCGGTAATTTAAATGTCTCTTTTAATACTTTAGCCTGCTAGCTTTAGCTTGTTAGCATGTTCATTGTTTACTGTTACTCATTAAAATATTTGGTCAAACTGTATATAAGATTCCTTAACAAGCTTTATTAACATGTTAACAAACAATGTTTTTATAGGGTATTATTAAGACATTTATTAGTACATTAAGCCAAATAAAAATACTTAGTAAGAATTATTAATATCTAAAGAGAGACCAGAGTCTACAAAGCCCATATTCATTTACGGCTTACAAACTTAATAAATGTATTAGCTGTCTTTGTCAACATTATATTGAGAGATTTGCAGCACCTCATCTAAAGTGTTACAAACATACAATAATATTAGCTGGTATCCACATTTATGGGCAGTTGGATTATTTATTTGAAAAAAGCAGCAAATTTGTTAAGCTAATGCTAAAAAAACAGAAAAGTAACACTTTAAGGCTAAGATTCTTAAAATCTTTATGCTTTGATGTTAACATCGTCAATATCAATCATTAGCTTTTGACAAACATGTCTATCCTGTGTCATTTAGTAGAGCTCAAAATGTTTAAATTCTAATAATTATAATGTAATAGTAAAAGTATTTTCCAGGCATTTGGAAAAAAAGTTTATGTTTTTACTTTAAGCGCTGAAAGAGCGTTTTATCTTTGTTTGTTTGGCTAAAGTTATTTATTTTCTTTTATTAGGCTGAACTAGTAATATTAACTCACTTAAAATGTGCAAAAATACATAAGTAGGTACAAATATCACAGCAACATTTTTCTGAAGCAAATTTAGAATTTACTATTACTTCTGAATTGTATTTTTTTTGTCAACAGTGGAATTTTATATGGTAACTGCAGCAACACCCACTTTTTAACATATTAAATAAGTCAATTCTACAATCTGTCATGTATTTCCAAAATACTCAAAGAAATAATTGCTTTGACTTCGTTATCATGTAAACTAACAACTTCAGTGAAGTTTTCATCCCGTCATAGTACTGAAATGCTCTGATTAAAGTAATCAATCACCTCCTCATGGCAGATGATTCTAGTTTATCCTTCATCCATGAGGAGAACCTCTTTTGACAGAATTTCCCGAGCTGACCTTCTCAATCAATTCCCCTCGTTTAGTGTCTCACATCTCTTTAACTTTCAGGTTGAACATTTTTAATCACCTCCTTCTGATCCCAGCTCTCCTTGTTGCATCTGGTGTTCCTCAGGGCTGTGTCATGGGCCCTTTGCCATAGTTTTTCTCTTCTTCCATGGCTATGTCTTCTGTAAATACAATACAAAATTCCATCGCTATGCCGACGACACCCATCTCTATTTGCCCGATTACACTAATTTCACAACCTCTTTTTTTCTTTTCTTTTCTTTTGTTCTTTTCTGTTTTATTTTGTCTCTCTGAATTCAAATCCTGATTCACCTCCAGCTTCCATAAACTAAACCAGAAAAAATGTAATTCTAGCAAAAAAATGTACTTCTATTTTTATTAACAATTCCATTGTTTTTCATCATTTTCATCTTTTTATTCTGTACACCGTCTTTGGATTTCTTAATTAGTTCTTTAAAATGATACATTATTATCATAATACTTGGATTTTTAAACATAGATAAATGCTTTTTAATGTCATATTTTCTGGCCAGCGTGTTTGCAGATCTGTATCCATCTTCTCCTGTTCAGTCTTTTTTCTCTCCGTCCGTCTATACGCTGTCGTCCAATAAGCCATGTTATATTCTCTTTGATGCGTGAACAACAAGGTGTCGAGCTGCACCGCTAACAGCCAGCTAATCCGGCCCATCTGATCAAAGGTAGCCGGTTAACCTGAGCTTATCCACAGCCTAAGGAGATCTGTTTAATGAGCTTACATCAAACCGGCCGCCACGTCTGACTGTGCTTCCCAACCAGCCCCATGTGTTATTTCACGCTGAGAGCCGAGGAGCACGTCTGGATTCTTCTTCTCTGTTCTCAAAAAGCAGAAAATGAAGAAGCTGAGAAAATAAAACCCCTTTGAACAAAAGTAAAATTAAAAAATACAGTGAGGAATACACAAACATTCAACTGGTTTGTCTCGTCTTCCTGCTTAATTTTCCTGACTCTGTTGTGACGGCGTTCCTCTTGCTGCATCGACTCCGCTGGCTTTCGTTTTGACATCACCATCAAGGCTCAGGGAGTCTCCCGTCTCCTCCCTCAGCTCCGGTGCTCCTCTCCATCCATCGTTTGTCTTTCCTCCTCCTGCTGATGTTTCCTTTTCTCCTTCATCTGGAAGCAGAAAGCTGTAGATCTCAGCAGAGCGGAGGCCGGACGCCATGGAACTGCCGACACAGGAGATCAGGGTCTCTGTCACATCTCCAACATTAATGTGTCTGAACGTTTCTGAAACTCTGCAGGCAGCAGCGTTCAGAGTTGTTTCAGCCACGGGTCGCTTCGTTTGCCAAAACATTTCTGCTTCAGTCGGTTTCATTTCCATCGCAAGTCAGATTTAAAACATCATTGAAGACACAAATCAGGACGTTTATAAAAATAAACTATTATTCTAAATCTGGAGACAGGTTCACTTCCACCATGAGGCTGGTTTGGAGTAAATGGAGCCAGTGCAGTTCACCATGTGACCATTAGGTGGCTGGTTGCAACATCACTTAAATGTAAACTGTTGCAACTGCAGATATAGTAAAAATACTAAAATATCTGACATTTTATTTATTTAAAATGTTCACAAAAAAAAAACGGACAAAATCCTTAACGAGGTGAAAAAAAATGAAGCCCAATGAGGAAAATCTACTTTGTGATTTTGAGCTATATAAATAAGATTGAATTGAATTGAAAAGTTTGAAATCAAATTCAAGCTTTATTAAAATAGCTAAAATCAACTTAAAATCAATCATTTTCTTTGATGACAAAAAAATAATAAAATGTTATAAACGATTTTTTAAAAGGTTTCTGGATTTGATAAGTTTTAGAATTTGAATTGTTTATGTTAAATCCTTTATTTTCATCAGTACCTTTTTCTCTCAAGTAAATATTATTTTTAATTAAATGTTGTTTCATTGATGTTGTTCAGAAGTGATGTTTCTTTTATTAATTCTCCCGTCCTCATATTAAAGCTGCTGCTCTCTTCTAAAGTGAGCATTCACACAAACATAAAGTCCTAAAAAGTCACTAAAGTTTCTCTGAATTAAGAAGGGCGTTCTTTTGGAAAAAACTAGTTCAACCATTTTTTTCCTTATTTTTTTTTCTTGAGGTGAAATGGATTTGTAAACAAAGAGTCAGGTTCAGCAGAAATACTCTGATGTTTTGATGTTTTACATGAAAAACACTAAGATCCACAAACTGCTGTAAACCGGTTCAGGAGCTGCAAGGTTGTTTGGAGGAAAAACCTTAAATTTATCTGGAGGTCATCTGAAGGTCAAGAAACTTCATGTTCTGAATCACTCAGGTCTCCTTCACCCGATGGAGAAACCATAAACTCCACACACGTCTCTGAGGAGCGAACCAACGGATGAAGCGGACCGAACCAGCTGAAAACAAAAAATATTAATAATGCAGTTCAAGCAGCTACTCACTAGGGGGCAGTGATCAAGAGTCTAAACAGGAAATTTAAAAAAGAAGAAAGCGTCTGTTCCTGTTAGCCTTCCGTCTCCACCTTCTAGTTTCATTGCGTTTTCTGCTAAAACATTTACCAGATGTACTTTCATTCAGATCTGTGTCATTTTCCACGACCAACTTGTACCTCGTATTGATCCTACAGACCAGGTTCACCTGTTCGTACACCTGATTGATCTGGACTTCAGGTGTCACCCAACCGACCGGGAGGAATCAAACCCTCGTCCAAACTGGAGGTTCTGCACCTCGACAGCAGCAGAACGAAGCCTGACCGTCTGCACCTCCATCGTTAAAGCTGATGAGCGCGACCACCTCCAGCGGAGGTGGAAACGCTGAGTCACCGCGAGCAGGTCGGCGCTCTGATGCAATTACCAGGCCGCTGGACGATCCCTGCTCCCCGTCTCCTCCTGCTGCAGGAGGAGCGGAGCTGCCGTCCACTTCACCCCTCAGGGGCGTGCTCGCTCGGCCCCGCCGCCAACACGGCTCTCCTGAGCGTGCACGTGTGTGAGTCAGACAGCAGAGAGGCAGCTCGCCGTGCTCGCTGGCTGTTACCGGTCATCAGGGAGAGGAGGAGGAGGAGGAGGAAGGAGTGAGTCATGTTGGACCTTCATAAAAACAACTGCCAGAGTCCACAGCCGGGCCCGCGAGGACGGCGGCGGCGACCAACCAAAGGTGGCGACAATGAGGTCGCCGTGGAAACAGTGAGCAGAAGTTCACGTCTGTTCTGAGTCTCAGAGAACCAGAACCCGGGTCCTTCTGCAGAACCCGGATCTGTGTGTTCTCCTGCAGGAGCCGACCCACTGCAGGTCCTCGGCGGCGTAAAGCTGCTCCACACGTGTGAGTCGAGATCGCAGCTGGAATGTAAAGCTTTTTACAGGCTGCGTAAAACCTGCAGCTCGCATTCATGCTGAAATGATGTCATCGACTGACATCAGTCCATCAGAACCACCTCCTCCCAGCGTGGACCCGCCTCCACAGACGCGCAGAAGTGAGGTGTCTTCAGACGTTTCTGCATGGCAGGAGAGCGGCCGGCCAGCTGGACGGGGGGAGGTTAAAGTCTGCTGCGCTGGCGGTTACACGTCTAAGGCGTACATGTGCGAGAGCGGGCGCTCCCTGCAGGGAAACAGTACCAGATCCAGGAGGACGGTTTAGATCCAAACATTCATGAAGCTGCTCTGAACATCAGAGAACATGAGGCCTCTATGGAGGAGGAGGTCAGAGGTCACGGCCTCTGCAACTTTCAGCTTCAAACATTTAAGGTCACAGCAGGATTTATATTTAGACCCAAATCTGAATCTTCCTAAAACTTTTTATTGAATATTTGTGGCTGTTTTTTTTCTTTTATAGATTTTGCAACTAAACTTTATTCTCTTCCTCTTGTATCAAAACTACATCTTTAATTTAGCGTTCCTATTTTTTTTTTTTTTTTTTTACTAAAGTTGTGCTGAGTGAAAATAATCCAGATTTTTTTCAGAAATAATAACTTTCCCTCAGACAAACAGATTTCTACACTTACAAGACCCACTCTGATGAAAATGGTGTTTTTAACAAGTTCTTGTAGCATTTTTCTAATGATGGAAGACTTGAATAAAAGTATTTAGAGTAAAACTCTTTCTAAATATAGATGAAAACCGGATGTTTGAAAAAGCTCAGGTTTGTGATTTAGTTACTGATCTAGACGGGCCAAAGTCCCCGCTGTCCGCTTTAATTCTAAATCCTCCACCTGCAGATAAATAAATCCATGAACGTCTTCGTTTTCCTCATCTGAGCTTGGACTTGTGAGGTTCCCTATTGCTAGTGGGAGAGAGTGTGAACAAGGGCATGCTGGGAAATGAGCATGCCAACAGTCCCGCCCACAACCCAGATTAGCATTTCTGATGATCTCCTGCCGCTTCACAGAAAATATGTCTTAAAAAAGATTTTTTATTTTAGCTAAAAACAGCGTAATCAAAATAAATTAAAAGACGAATGGGAACGATTTTAAAGAGAAAAGTCGGACTTTAAGATGCTGAACAGGTAGAAAATGTTTGGTATTTTAGTTTTATTTCTCATCGACACCAGTGTCGTCAAATGTAACCCTTTAATACCACAACTTTAGCTCCGGTGTTGGTGTTTTTTTGACTTACAATATATTAAAAACTGTTATTTAAATGCCTTAGGTGTTAAAGGGTTAATTGACTGTCACTGGAATTTCTCTCTAATTTGAACCTCCTTTTCCTTCATTCTGTCTCATTTCAACTTTTTTAAGAACTAATCAATCTCCTTAAACGTCTTTCACTTTTGTTATATATAATTTGTGGCATTTCTGGCTTAAATGTAAATAATTTAAAAAATATTTCTATTTTATCAGTTTTATTTTTTTATGTCGGTTTATAAACGTTTTATGTCAATTTTTTTTTATAAATCATCTGTGTTTTGAAGATAAAAACTTGTAAGATTCATTAAAAGAATATTTAAATACATTTTCTCAGCTGGTTCAAACGCAATACATTGTGGTCCATATTCACCAATCTATTGAGCATTGATGCGCAATAGTTTTTCACTCAGAATTCTGGGAAATTTCCCCTGTTCTGGATTTTGGATGCCATGAACAAATGCAAACGACCGAAATAATTACCATTGAAGTTAA
>NC_050524.1:3719194-3769355 GCF_002922805.2 Oryzias melastigma | reverse complement strand
AAAAGAGTCGCAGCGTCACATTTTGATAGAGTTTATCTGCAGGTTTGTTGTTGTTTATAAGCTTTATTAACCTCCACCCCTAATAAGGATTCACGCCACGTTTATCGCCGTGTTTTCCTCCATAATCTCCATTACCCATCATGCTTCAGGGGGTTTGTTCTCTCCTGGTTTACGACACGTCGGCCTCCTTTCATGAACTGTGCAAACGCGCTGATCTGTGGGTAAACATTTATTAATGAAATGAAGCAGCTCTTTGTTGCTGCGGAGCTGCAGCCGCAGCAGGGTCTGCAGAGACCCGCCAGCCTCCGCTGCCACAATTATCCACATCCCTCCATCGCACACACACACACACACACACCAGCTCCATGCCAAAACAATGGCCTGCTAATCCTTGCCTCTGATTGGTGGAGTCCAGATTACCCAGAGGGCACCAGCTGTCAGTGAGAGGCGAGGCCCAGTTTCCTCAGGATCAAAAACCGCTCGTTTCACGGACGGAGGCCGTTTGTCGCTGCTGTCGCCACGCAGTAAAAACTGGAATGAGCCGCGATGCTCGCCGGCTTCACGGCGCTGCAGGTAGCCGAGTTCTGGACATGCCAGACGCAGCGTTTGACCTCCAGAGCTCCTCTCCCACTGAGTATTTGAACCTCTTGGAGTTCTGAACCGCCACTGGACAGAACCAGGTCCACCAGAATGAGGAGAGGAAGACAGGAAGCAAAAACTGAGAGGGGCGGAGGTTTAGGTTGGAGGCCTTTCTCTGGCCTACATCCTCTTTGACTCCACCCGTCCCAGCTGCCTCCGTGTGATTATCCAAACTGTTCCTCAGCTCATTAAAGCTTTTCTGAGATAATGTTTATTCAATAAATGAATTAGTATAACACATTAAATCTGCAGATTAATTTCTGATTGACTGAAATGTAAGCAGTTTTAGGAGGAGGCGTTTCCATGACGACCAGCTCTAAACAAACTCCGTGATTTACTTCAGTCTCTGAAGTCCACTCCTTCTTCACTGTGTTTTTTTTCCTTTAGTTACATTTAAAAAAATTAAGAAAAAAAACCATGGAGGAAATATTTAAAAGCATTTGTTTTTGTTCATCATTAGTTTATTTCATTATTATGATGGTTGGGATGTGAATCCACACTTAAGAGGATTCAAAATTAAAAGTATTTCGGATCAATTCCTCCGTTTACAACATGATGCCACTGAAACTAAAGAATAAGAAACAAGAACTGAGAGACGCCGTTGTCCAGCAAAGTACAACAGCTCCTAAAAACCTCAACTTTAAGGGATTTCAACAACTTTGAGGGATTTTACTAATTTAAGGAATTTTGATGCTTGAAGAGTTTTTACTCGTTTAGGATTTTTACGGTTTTATTGCTTTAAATTATTTTACTTATTTGAGTTTTTTGTAACAGCTTGGAGGATTTTTACTGTTTTGAGGGTTTTTCCCGCTTTAAAGGATTAAACTAATTTAAGGGCTTTTTCTGGTTGAGGCGTTTTTGCAGATTTAAGGTTTTTTTCTAAAATCAGATCTTGGATTATTTAACTCAAACATGTTTATGTGCTGATTGGTGGGCTGCCTGGTAAAAAAAACAGTTAATCGTCACTTAAGGGCTTCAGGTCAACAGTACCAGTGTTGGAAGTTACCATGGAACATTATAAAACGTGTTTTTGGGTACAAACGCAGAAATATATCCTCTTCAGCCGCAGAACGTCAAAAACTGAGATCGCAGTTAACGTTTTATCTGAGCTGATCTTTTGAATTTAAACATAACCTTGTTTTACAATCATCCAGAAAAGACGCCAAACTGTGAAACCACAACCGTAATCACCAAACACTTCTGCCGCTCTTCATCCCGTTTATGATTCGTGAATCCAGAGACACAAACAAACATTTTCCATCAGCCTGACTCACTGTTGAACTGGCAGCTGCTGTAAAATCTGAATGTCTGGTTACACTTTCACAATAAAAGACCACCATTTATTGTAAAACAGGTTGTACAAACAAACAAACAAACAAACAAACGAGCCTTAAAGTCTTTGGACTTGTTTTAGACGTGCTCGATTCTGTCTTTTCAAACTGGGAGAAGCGTTTCATATTCTTGAACACGTGCTTTCCATTTACAGGATTTTGTTTCATGAATAAAGTATAAAGAGTCCTCAAGTGATTTTTTTTTTTAATTAGTAAATGTAAATTGTTCCTGTATTCTGCTGTTCTTTAACTCTCTCACAGTTTCCTAAAAATGTCTGTTCATGGAACATTATTCACCTGGAACGACGGTTTGTGTGCAGGAACGACAGAGCGGGTGTGTCTGATTCAGGGGACTGTGGAGGCGCTGAACGGCGTCCATGACTTCATCGCTGAGAAGGTGAGGGAGATGCCTCAGAGCACCCAGAAGACAGAGCCGGTCAGCATCCTACAGCCGCAGACCACCGTCAACCCGGACCGCGTCAAACAGGTTCGTCCTTCCTGTTCTGGTCGCTCTGAAAGATAAGAAGATGCACAGAACGATGATGAGAAATTTAAGGAAAAAAGGAAATAAAGACAGAGAAGGAGAAAAATAAAAGAGATAAGAGGAGTCGATGAGGAGGATGAGGTCTAGAGCGCCAGGAGTTTGAGGTGTGAACTGCAGGCGTCAAGTGAAACACACTGGTTTTCTGATGGAACGTGCAGCACTTGCTGTGTTCAGGGAGTTTGAGAGTTCACTCTGTAGTGAGTCGCACCAGGGTTCACTTCCTTGGGGTTCACTTTGTAGGGATTTGCTCTTGGGTTCACCTGTTAAAGCAGGGGTAGGGAACCCTGGTCCTCGAGAGCCACCTTCCTGCATGTTTTTCAATATAACCTGCACTGCCATGTTCTTATTGGCTAGACATACCTGAACCAGGTAATCGTTAGAGACCCTACTCATGACTGCTTACCTGTTCAGGTGTGTCCAGCCAATAAGAACATGCCAGAGCAGGGTATATTGGAAAACATGCAGGAAGGTGGCTCTCAAGGACCAGGGTTCGCTACCCCTGTGTTAAGGGATCACTGTTTAATGAATCACACCAAGGATCACTTCTTTGGTTTTATTTAATAGCTTTAGGTTTAATATCTTTAGGGTTCAATTAATTGCTGTAGGATTCACTATGTTAGGGTTCACTATGTAGTGAATTGTCCCAGGGTTCACTTATTTTGGGTTCACTCTAAAGTAAAAATGAGGTCTGCTGTGGACCAAACAGCTCAGTGTGAAGGTCAAATGTTCCCTTTGCACCTGCTGTCAGGAAGCTGAGCCTCCTCTTTTTGATGATGAAAACATAAACTCCTCCCCTCCGGAGTTTGAACACCAGCTGTGCAATCGTGGACATTTAGTGCACTCATCGATTCTAATCCGAATCTGTTTAAGCGATTATCGTCCTTCTCCCCTCATGATTGCTCCGTATTGATTATTCTGGTCTGGCATTGTTGTCACGTATCGACAGCTCAGGCCTGTGTGGCGGCGCGCTCGTCCGTCCCTGATGAAGCTCTGAAAGTGACGCATCGACTCAAATAACTGCACTGCTCTGGGGGTGCGTTTAAAGACAATTGGAAAAAACGGTCACCAAGTATTTCTGGTTTTCTTCCACCGACTCTCAGTTTGGAGATGTGCAGCTTTGTCTTCACGGAGGATGTGGCTTCTCATCCTCTACCACAGGTACCTAAAAAAAGGGGCGGGGCAACCTTCACCTTTATGGCTTTGACTATTGACCTGGATATTTAATCAACTTGAGTGTTTGCAGATACAGAAATCAATGTATTTACAAAGAGAGTTTCAAGTGAATAAAATCAAACTTGGTGCACTTTAATAAGAGGAAGTAAGTTATGACTGGTTGATGAAGGAAGAAAATCTTAGTCTATTGTGTCTTGTGAGTTAAGAGTTCCTTACAGAGTTTCTTAGTTCATGGTATTTTACCGCTAGGTGTGTTTATTGCAAATACTTATTGTTTTTTCCTGAATTAATTAAAACTATTATGTCAAAATTTATGTTGTAGACAGGAATTGGGTGTTTTTTTTATATGATTTATTTTTACAAATGGATAACTATATAAAAAAAAACGTGTTCAGACATTTTGTAGTTTTGCTGTAAAAGTTGATTAAATGGAAAAGCTTTTGTCTTGGTTACTTTAGCGATAGCGGTTATACTCATGTTTAAAAGACCCGCTTATGATCTGCACAGAGGATGAGGCTTCCAAAGATGGTGGTAGTTTATGCAAATAAAGGGAGCTCCAGCACAGAGCCCTGAGGGACTCCTGTGGAATCAAAAGGACGCTCTAATCTTTGCCTTTACCGTGGTGGTTATTTGTTGCAGTGTTTTGTTTGTATTTAGTATGTATTTAAAGAAGAGGATTTATTTTTATGTCCTTCTAATAAATATTTATGAAAATGGATAAAAACATTTATAATTCAGATATTTACATATATATATATATATTACTATTTCAGATATTTAATTTATTTAGAAAGAGGATCATAAATTTCTTAGGACCTAAATTATATTATTTTTTTCAAATAAATATAATTTTTCTTGTTTTTCTATAAGCAGCTTGTTTCGTATTTTATTTTTATTTTTTCACTTTTATTTAATCACAAACATGAAATATATTCCTTGGGGCTAAAGTCCATCTATAAAACAGTCGGTTTATTCTAATTGATTAATATTTCTGAACAACACAACATCCATGCGTCCTCCTGGGTAATTAAAATTCAATTTTCATTCCCATAATGCCGCAGTATTAGCTTGTGTTGGGGTGGGTCACCTCTGTCATGGGAGAGGGGTGGGGGGTGCTGAGGTCTGGCTTTGGAGACTTACGTTCAGGGTCGAGGTCAGTGAAGATTTTCCACACCGCCTCACAGTTCCTGTTGCTAAGCAACCACCGCAGGCTGCACAAGGTTAAGTTTCAGAGCGAAAAAGTGTTGCAGAACAAGATGTTCAGGCTGTTTCTGCAGGTTCACCAGCATCCCGGTAATTAGTCGGCTTTGGTGCTTAAGAGCCCGATTATGTTTTCACTGAACCGACCCGAAGTTCACAGGGTTTTTATTTATTTAATTATGGACTTTTCCCGTAAACACAAAGTGTAGGGAGTATGTTTATGTTGTTCATTTTTGTTGGCTGACATGAACTGGCAGCTGAGTAATCCGGTTTTGGGTGATGCAGGGACGGGCGGGGTGACGGGCCGGCTAATAGCTGCTGATATTTAGACTTCTGTGATGGAGGGCGAATCCCCCTGTTGCTCTTTAGGCTATTTATACCCCGTCAGAGAGGCAACCTAATGAGTTTGTGCAGCATTTAATGACACACACTCACACGTGTTAACACACAAACACACACACACGCAGAAGGAACAAGCAGAATAACCTCTCAACTCTACTGGACACCAAAGCCTCCAAGGTGAGTCAACAAACCAGAAGATCCCAAACAAGCAGAAGTGTTTTAGTCAAGCATTACTTTTTGTAAATAATCAAATGTTGCATTTAAAAATTACAAAGTTGTGGAAATGCTTAAGTTGATTTTTATTTTTTTATCCTTTAACAGAGGGGACTCAAACTCAATTTACCTTGGGGCCACTGAAGGGAGAGTCTGGGTTGTATGGGGTTCCATTTGTGCCAAAAATATATTTTTCGTCCACTCTGTATATTTTTGGTCCATTGTGTATGGCTACTGAATATGTTTATTTAACATTAGTTCATGTCCATGTTCTGCGTGTCCTGTGAAACAACAGGAGCTAATGACGCTAGCGACTTTTCTGACGACCAGATCCAACGACTATAGAAATGCAAAGTTTTAAGCATAAAGCAAGCTGAAACATCACAGAGCAAATACAAAGCCATCATCAATTAAGCATGGACATGCAGAAGATATTGCTTAGTAGTTCATAGATGTGAATAAATGTTCAGTGAACTTGTTCAGTAGACACTGACAATGGACCAAAGACATAGACAGTGGACCAAAGACATAGACAGTGGACCAAAGACATAGACGGTGGGCCAAATACATAGACAGTGGACCAAAGACATAGACAGTGGACCAAATACATAGACAGCGGACCAAAGACATAGACAGTGGACCAAAGACGTAGAAAACTGACCAAAGACATAGACAGTAGACCAAAGACGTAGATAGGGGACCAAAGAAACAGACTGTGGAAGAAAAAATCGTAGACAATGGACCAAATACATAGACAGTGGACTAAAGACAGACAATGAACACAAAAACATATTTTGGCACAAAAGGAATCCCATACTCATTAATGTGATCTGGGGAAGGGAGTGTCAGATTTCCTGCCCTAAAAGTTTCCCTGCTTCAAGCCCTGTCAACGCCACGCCCCAAAGAGCTATATACCTCACCGTGATTGGTCGGTTCATCAGCTCTTCCCACCCCACTGTAAAAGTGCAGTTTATTGCTATTTATACAAAACTCGCTGGCTGCACCAACATTAAACGTATATATTAAGGCGTGGGTTGCAAATAGCCCGCGTGCTGTCAGTTTGAGACCTGAGATGTCACCGGTGTCGTTAAATAAGTGATGCACACTCTTTAACGTACCACAACTTTTCAACCATTAATGCAAAAATTCCAGCAGATTCTGAGGCTGAGAAAAGCTGCACAAGCCGATGTTCTTTGACCTATGATAAGTCAAAGAACATCAATACTGGAGCAGCTAAAACTCTGGTTATAAAGGGTTAATCATATCTGTGAAATCCGTGTTTGCATCAAATCTGAAGAGCGTGGAGGAATTCATAGCTTTAGTAGAAAAAAAGAGGAGTAACAATAGCTGGGACGGTGTGGGGCGTGCTGACATGAAGATGGATGGGCGGCAGAGAGAGTCCGGAGTCCGAGTGAAAGCTGGACGCAGATCTGAACCGCTGATAGGCGACAGCTGCGGAGTGACGGCTGGCTTCGCTGGAAGAAGCAGCTGCCGGTCAAAAGAAAAACAAAAGTGGCAACAACACCTACAGACACCATGACACACTTCAAGGCCGTCCGGACGGACAGCGCAGATTTATGGGCTGAGGAAATTCCTGAGCTCGCCTTTGTGAGCCTAAAATAACGCATGCATGGAAACAAGTAATTGAAAGGCTTGAAGGTTTGAATCTCTCAGCATTCGCAGGACATGTGCTCTCTTGTAAAACATCACATTCCCGCTAATGGTGCAGCTTAGTGTTACGGAGTCACCTGACTTCTGTTACATAAATGATAAAGATTCTTCAATTTGACAGATGTATTGGTTTAAAAAAATACTTTTATATTTAAATATTAATTGGCCCGTTTGAGATGTTTATGAATAAAAACAATATTATGTAGGACACAACCTACTTTGAGACGACTCCGATAAACAATTCTGATTGTTTATTACCATAAAAAGGAACAAAAAAATGTCATTAACTATTTTTTGTCCTCTCGTCATACAGTGTGTTGGCTTTGCTACCATCATCTACAATCAAAACTGTATGAAAACACATCTTGTATTTCTGACGTTCAAATTTCTATAACATGTAGTTTCCATCAGTAGCTGTGTTTCTATTGTCTATGAAATTGCACAAATTGGATTTGCGATGATATATTTCTCTCATAGAAACATGTCAATTTTGGAAAAAAAATTACATTTATCAAAAAGAAGCATTTGGATTAGGTGGTCTTTAGGGGATTTCAAAATTTACATATTTAGGAAAACTGCAATAGAAACAACCTTTTTTTTTTTATTAAATGAGTCATGTGACCAACAACCGAATACAAGAGGTTCCACAGTATCACACAGCTCTTGAGTTGAGCGTGTCATGTGGAAGCTGCTCAGCTGCTCAGTAAAATCATTTCCCAAAATCGCTTCATCTGTAGCTGCTTCCACGTAGCTCCACGTTCCCACGGCCTGAATGAGACGCTGACGTCTCCTTTGATAGATGATGATGATGAGCGCTAGTGTTGTAGTGAATGAGTTATGGTGTGAATCGGTTTGTGTTTATTTGTATAATTAGGATTTAATGGAAAGTGTAATTGCAAAATAGTGTTTTTTTTTTACATTTCTAAAATTTCAATCCAGTTTTGCACAGATGTGTTAAGGAAATGCAGCTAGTAATTACTTACCTCAGTAGTAACTGAATATTTGGAAGAAATAAAGCAGTAAACCTAAACCGCTGAGTAATTGGTTACCTAAAAGAGGTCTTGCTTTTCAGCTTGATAACTTTCCTTTTTGTGCAAAAAGTTGAGCAGGAACACAAACATTAAGGCTAACATCTTCTATCAACTTCTAAAAGCACAGCTAAACAATCAATACCTGTGCTAGATTTTATCAACATTTACATTGAAATAAGAATCCAGACTTTTAGCTAAACTAGCCTGCACTCATTAGCTGTCAAATGCCTTGTTCACATCAAATGGGATTTACAGGTCAGCGGCGTCCAGTTTCAATGTTAAGTCAAAGGTACAGTTGCGATCTGAAGTCCTGCGGTGCGATTTGAGCGTCTGGCCATCTAGTTGTATGATATTTATAAAGAAATTTGTCAAATTTGTATTTAATAAAACATTAAAAACTAGGTGGTCATTGCTGTTAGCTAAACTATCTAATGCTAATTGATTATCTAAGTCAGAAGATTCTCTTCCAGCTCCACATGGAGCCACAGCCTCCATGTAGAAAAAACAAAGTTTAGACAACACAATTTGGGCTCAAGTGATTTATTTCTGTTTCTAAAAGTTGATTTTTTTTTTTTTTTTACTTGTTGGGTTGATTGTTTGCAGCTGAAGGGAATATTGAGGTTGGTGTTGTGTTATTGTTTGATTGAAAAAATGTCTAAAAAGTCATATTTTAACTGTAAGATTAGCAGTAAAATAAAGTTGAAAGTGACTGTCTGCAGAACTTATACCACATAACGTCACATAACCATCAGAGGGGGGTTTATAACCAAATGTAGCTATTAGCAATCGTGCTAAAGCTAGCTGGGAAAACGGTTTACTGAAATGTTTTAAAGTGGAATTTTATGACTAATAATATGAGTCACAGTATCATAAAGTTTCATAGATGCTTCCTAACTAAATAAATAAGATGATTAAAATAAAATAAAATAGACTAATCTGACATTTTAGTCCACGCTTTAGAGTTTTTAAGCAGGAAAGAAAAAAAAAAGCCCGACATTTTCCTGCTTTGATGCTTGCCTGTTCGATCAGCTGTAAATATTCTGTGGTTTCATCTGAACCCTTTTATTTTTGGCCCTCGCTGGCCTTTGTTCAACCCAAAATCTGCTTTATCTTTCACGGTAACCACATCAAACATTTACTCACACGGCTCTGGCGACCACATCCAGCCACTTCCTGTTTCCTCTAACCTTCTGCCCCCCGTTTCAGGAGCACCTTTTTCCTACTTCCTGTTATTGTTGCTGCATACAGGAAGTCAGTGATATTAGTGGGTAAAGTGGAGTCTTATATTAACATTGAATAGAACAAATCTTTAAAGATATGTATGAATATAGTTCAAATCTGCACATTTGTATTAAAATTGAATAAACTGGAGCCTTATTTTGAAAATCACAACCCTTTTGTCAGTATGTTAAAATGTTGTTGACTTTAGTGAACATTTTGAATCAAATATGATTTTACTGCCCGTCCTGAACCGTGTAGAAGTAAATCTATAAGTAGAAACGTTATATCTGGTGTGAAAGCAGAACTTTTTTCGTTCTCTCTGAACCCGTTTTCCCGTCAGGACTGCGGTTCACTTTCAGCTGCATCAGCAGAACGCCTCTTATCTGCTCCCAACAGCTCCTGCTTTTAATTACTGTGGCTGTAAGTCATGTCCTCACGCCGCCGCCGCCACCAACAGACGCCAACAACCAGATAAACATCAGCGCTCAGCCTTGAACCTATTTTCTCTGCGGATATGAGCAGAGGGGCGGAGCCAGGAGTCACCTGTCCTGTAAACGCTTCCGTCGCCTTAAGCATCATGTTTTGACTCATCATGTGTGAAGCTGATGTCCTCCTGTAGGAGTTTTTACCCTGTTTGATCCTTCATAAGGAGTTTTTATGGACGCAGAGTCCAGCTTTTCATCGCTCCTCCTTTTATAGTAAAGTTGTTGAAGGTTTTTACCACCAACAATCGTTTCCTTTCAGTTTTTTAGTGCGTAGCGTCTTCATCAACAAGACCTGCTCTTCATTTTCCCCCAGAAATAAGATTTTAAGTTTCCCTGGAAACACATTCAAATATGGAAGCAGGTTGTTTCGTTGAAACTGGAGACTTTAGACTCACAGCAGTAACGTACATGTTGATTTACAGATGAATATCTGTTTTTCAGTGTACATAATTAAAAAGTGATTTTATTAATTACATCTATTGGATGTTGTGGAACCTTTTAGGAGCTTTTGTTACCAAACTGTCTTCATGTTTAGTTGAAAAGTTTCTCCGGTTTGAAAGACTTTAGGGAACTTTCTTTAATGGAAATTAAATAGAGACTTTAATAAGGCGTTGAGTAACATCTAAATGTGGTCAAATTTAAGGTTAAGTATTTTTTTTAAGTTTATTTGGAGATGAATGTTTGTAGTTTCTGTTGTTTACAAAACTCAGCACGTCGGACATGACCTCTGACCTTTGGGTCAAAGTCAGACCAGAGAGCAGGAATGTGTTCGTCTTTGCTGAGAAAGTTTTACCCCGTTGACTGTATGTGAGAACTGGACCGAGTAAGTGTGATGTTAGTGACGAAAAAGGATTTACTTCCAGCTCCAACCAAATGATGTTGATTCAGTCGGCGTTTTTTTGATTATTTATCTTTGTGTTATAAACACCGCCATGTTGGAGGCAGACATCGTCAGTAAGTGGTCTGAGTTAGTCTGAGTTTCTATGGCAACCACCCTGACCAACCAGGACTTGGTTAAACTTGGAATATTTGGTTAAATTACAAAAAAAGCTATTAGAATATTTTTGTAATTAAACCAAAGATTCCATGATCATTTTTCCTGCATTTCCCCAATTTTCTGCACAATATGAAAGATATGGAACAACTAATGAACAATAAACAAGATAAAAACTATTTTGTTTAATATATCACTGATTTTGAACAGATTACCAATAGATCTAGAAACTTTGCGTTTTATTTAATCTATATGAGATTTCTAAGATAACTTATCAATTATTACACCAAAAAACATTACTTCTTTAAAATCATGGATTACCTGCACCACTTAAATATATTTTAACATTTCCAACCTTTTCTATGACCAGAAAAGATCTTAAATTTAGTTTTATTTTCATTTAGAGATTATTTTGGTATAATTAAGTCATTTTTTTATTAATTTAAATTCTTGTTTGACAAGATTCAGCAACTTGTCAATATTTTTGAACGAAACATGTCAGTATCATCACAAAACATAATGAATCTCAACTTTGTTGACATAAAAAAGATATCATTACTGTATATTGAAATTAACTTTGTTGTGATTGGTCAGTTTATAACTTGAATAATGTGAACTGCAGAAAAATATAAGGAAAAAAAGGATTATTAAGATGTTGTAATGTTCTGACTACAGAATGAATGAATAATGTGGGATTTTAGCTCCTTGGAGCCGGCGGTACTTCCTGTTTGAAACTCCAGGGTGAGAGGTCACTCAGTCCAGTTCTCATATACAGTCAACGTTTCACCAACAGATTCATCCTTTGCTCCGTTTCATCTCAATAATAGTCTCTCAGCGGCCTTGTCTGTGTTGACTTCACCAAGATGGCGGATGCAGAAACTTTTTCCATCATTTTGAATGACAAACACCATGAATGACGGCGATGCAGCTCAGAACTGACCTAGAAACAACATCAACAATCATTAATTCAATGTGAGTGAAGGATTTTAATATAAATCAGATTCAGAATGATTTCTGCTCCTCTGATATTTTTGAATGAGTAGAAACAGGAAAAACTCAACAGGAAAAACTCTGTGTTCATGCACCTGTGGAACCCAGATCCATGGAAGGATCTAGAACCCTTCAGAAGGTTCTGCAGACAGTGTGGATCTGCACAGGTGTTGACGGCGTGTTCCCACACTGTCACTCTTGCAGCACCGCGCCTCCGTCATGTGATATTTTTACCCGTCAGGGGGGTCTCTGCGCTCCTGGATGAGCCAGACAGAAGATGGAAAATGAGGGACCACATGAGGGAGGGGCTAAGCTCATGGATCATCAGGAGGCAGATTAAACTAAAGTCCTGCTTAAGACTTCAAAGTTCAAATGAAAGCAGCCTCCACAGTTGTTGAGCTGTCATGCAGCCAGAACCGTTCTCCTGCTTCACCGGGTGGAGAACCCGCGTTCACATGCAGCTCGTCAGGAAACTTCAATCGGCTCATCGCTACGGCAACAGCAGCCCTGAACATGAATCTCAAAGACTTCTGCAGGAATCTGCTGCAGGTTTAGACTGTCTGCATGCATGTTGATGGAGAGGTGTTTCCTGAGAGCGTTTTCACTCGACGAGTTCACACAAAGCAAATGTTTTCAAAGCGACTTTTTGTCTGAGTTTGGAGGGTTTAGATTTCAGCCTGAAACCATCGACTGTTTCCGTCCGGAGAAACCTTTCAGGAAATGCAAACCGTCTTCAGGCGTCCTCATGAGGGGATCAGAGCCGCAGACGGCGGCGTGAGCTCAGGAAGCTTCTGATGAGATCTTAGGCTTTAGTTCATATTAAAACAAGGATCTTGTTAATCACGGAGATCAAGCTTTATTAGGATGAGTTTTATTGATTGATTTTGAGCAGAACGAGTTGAAATTATTTCACATCTTTGGTTGTTTTAAGTTTCTGTTCCTGCTTTGATCCTCATCAGCTGAGATCTAGACTAAAGTACAAACTTATACTCATGTTTCTACAGAAAAACTCTTCCTTAAACCTTTTTGTTCTCTGTCAGTCAGAACTTTGCCTGGTTGTCATAGTAACATCTTCAACATTGTGGAGTCTTCAAGGTTTGAAGTCTTTATTGTTTTTGGTTAATTTGCAGAAACATAGAGAAGGAAAAATTAGGAAAAGTATAAAAAGTTTTAAGATTTTTCTGTGTAAATTCCTCGCTGAAGTTTAAAGAAAAAAAAAAGCAAATTTTAACCAAAGTTATATTTTCAGGTTAATTATTGTAATCCTCTGGAATGAGTTTGACATTTGCATCACAAACTGCATCTTTGTGGTTACCATGGCAACACCAGGCAGGAAATTATTTGATCAGCATCAGTGTGAGCTGTTTGTGAGCTTTTAGTGACTTTGATTAAACTCATTAAAAAAAATCAAATACCAAACAAGAAAGGGATGATTATGATAGAAGTGAAGCCCCGCCCCCTCACTTGTCTTAAAGTAAACCTCCTCGCTGCAGATTTTTTCTTCTCTTAGCTTCACTTTTCTGCGGCAGCTCTGCAGACAGACAGCGAAGGCTAATCCTCGGTTTTAAATGTAAAAAAAAAAATCCACCGTCTGACGGAATATTCCTCCACCCGCCGGGATTACTTCCTGTCAGAGGCGTCCAGAATAAAAATAAAAGCATCAGGTTTCTGTCGGGAGGATTTCCAGCTTCTGCGGGAGGTTTAAGTCCAAAGAGGATCAGTCACAGAGGAATCATGCAGTTTCAGCCTGAAACACATCGAGTCAAAAACCCAGAAGTTCTGCCATCGATCCGCTCCAGGAGTGACTAAACAATAACTGTTTATTTTGTCATTAGGTACTTCCTGTTAGGACACACTCAGTCCAGTTCTCATATACAGTCAACAGTCACAATTTCAAGATTTCAGGAACTCTTGGCTTCTTTCTGAATGCAGTGCGATTTCTAAAGCATTCTTTAGGGTTTTTAGGAGAAACTTGAAGAAAGTGAAGAAAGGTGTGAATGACCTGTGAAATAAAGCCCCGTCAGCTGAAGGGAGGCGGGCTGAAGCGGATGGTTCGGTCATAAAATGGACGTCAAAGTGGAAACACATTCTGTGTTCTTATGTGTGTGTGGGAGTCTGACCTCCTTAGGAAGAGGTCGCCGAACCCGAAGAAAGATCTTATGTTGTAAATGTGCTGGAAAATGACTGCAGTAAAACTTTATGAGGCGCCAGCTGAGCAGAACCTCCAGAACGATCCTGAAGGAAACGCTTTACAGAGTCTGAGAACGCGGGAAGACGCAGGAACCTCGTTAGCGCGGCTCCGGCTGCACGGCGAGGTGCTGGATGTGATCATTAGCGTCAGGGAGGACTCAAACGCCGCCGCGCGCCTTTGTTTATCCTCCCACTCCGACAGCATCGCTCGGCGTGTGCGAGGAAGCTTCAGAGGAGAAAACGTCCTCATTTATCAGTCCTGCGGTTCCTCTGAGCAGAATCTGGGTCCTGAAACATCTGACGCAACATCAGACCTCCAAATAACATCGCTTCTGAGGGAGGAGCTTCTTCCCTCTTTAGTACGAAGATTTTTATAAAACGTCTGAGAGAAAAATGAACATTATGTTTGTTTGAGCAGATAAACTAAAAAAAGAGTTTTTTCCTTTTTTGTGAATTGATGGAAGTCTTTTATAAAACAGTTTGTAGAGAACATGTCAACACATCAGCAGAAATGACAACATTTTTCTATGATCTAGATTAAATATTTTGACTGCTTTAAATCTTTATTTTAATCTCCTGTTTTAGTGAATTATTACCTTTTGCGCTTTTTGGTTAAAAAAAACACAGAACAAAAAAAATATTAATAATAAAGTTCTTCAGAACCGACACTGGAACAAAAGGAAGTCCAACACCTTCTTCAGTGTCGTAACAGAAGAATATTATTGGAATCTGAAACAAATCAAGTAAATAATTTAATAACAAATTGTTTGAAATTAAGTTTTATTTATCAACTAATAAAACTAAATCCTGAACATAATCTCTAAAAATGAAAAAGAAACTTAAAATGTTTGTTTTTTCTAAACGTTTAAGCAAATATTGACCTCTGTTCAAATATAGAAACAGGAAACATTAATGAACATCTCCTTAAATTTTATACAAAAGCAATTCAGAACATAAAAAACATATTCAGCTAGGCTCTATGACAAGGCTGTTGCCATGGCAACAACCCCAATGTGCCTTCACAAAAGCACAAAGAAATCTGATCTTTACTAATTCTGAAAATGTACAATTTTAATATTTTTTATAAATAGAAATGTTGCAGATTTTAATGTGAACTAAATGTGAAAATGATTAATTCATTCAAATAGGCTCATCGAACAGTGGAAGTACCATGATTTTTCTTAAATGAAATATGTTTTCAATCCTCCAACAACTGTATTAGTTTGTGTCTTTATTCAAGGCATAAGTTGACCAATCAGATTCCTCAATAAAAGTGGGTGGAGCTTGCTGGCCTTCACGTCCAACGTTCAAACGTTGGACAGATACTAGGCAGGTTGAAGGGGTGTGGCCTTCCAGTGAGCTCCCTCCTGATTAGTGAGAGCCGTTTCCGTAGAAACGTTGACTCAGACCAATTTGGACCAATCACTGCTTATTGACAACATCTGGCTCCAACATGGCGGCATCCGTATAGTGAATAAAATGAAGAACTGAATTGAGTTCATTCGGCTGAGTGACATCACTCTCACTCGGTTCAGTTCTCATGTACTGTTAGCCTCATTTACTCTGAGCATTCCGGTACATTACGGTCCGGTATTTTAAGCATTTCCATGTAAAATAGAGCCATTAAACAGTACCGAACCGTAATCTTGGGGGGCCATTGACAAGTGGAAAGGAACAGTTGGGGCGGAGCCACTGGAGCCATTGGCAGAAAGTGATGACATCATTAGAAAGCGCTCATTTAAACTAACGTTCAATGTTTGTAAGGATTCTGGTTTTGGGGTCTCTTGTTTTCTCTTTTGATCAAAGGTCTACATTGAATGTCTACAAACATCATCAAGGCCCGGTCTGAGGTGGAACTGCAAACATTTCTCACCACCCTTGACGACGGTGTAATACAGGATGAGCTAGCGGCCCGTTATAACAACACACAGCCACCGTGAACACAAACCGCTCAGTGGAAGCGAGGCTTAAAGGAGTGGAGATGCTCGCCAGAATTAACCGGACCGGACTGTACCCCTCCATACCGGACCAGTAATAGGCTTAAATGGTCGTGTTGTGACCTCGGAGGCGGTCTTTAAAGATGGACAGGAAGTGGAATGGCCCGCCCTCGGCAGCGTTGGCAGTCTGTGCTTCTAATTAATCTGCTCTGCAGCAAAGCTGCTGCAGCTCCACACCGACTCACTGATCAATAGACTGAGACCGCAAACTCGCATTCATGGTTTCTGAGAGAAGATCAACCAACAGAAAGGGGGGGGTGGTGCTGGTGCAGAGAAGAGCTCACAAACAAACAAACAGGAGGTGTGTCTGCAGGTTCCTCCGGGTTCCTTTCATCATTTTCCTCCTTCAGACCCGCAGACATTTAGAACCGCAGGAGCGGATGTTTGACTCTCAACCCCCCACTTTGTTTTACAACAGGAGGAAATGTAAAAATGAGTTTTCTCCTGCTCCTTATCCATGTACCCCGCGTTCCTGCAGCAGGGAGAGGGGTGTCCAGATCAGGAGCTGCAGATGAATGCAGATCCTCAAACCCGCTCTCAGAGTTCCTGACGTCTGAGCTGTAGGAACCGTCTCTAGAGATCACTGAATGTCGCAGAAATACCCCCCCACCCCGTTGGTCTGCATTCGGCTGAAGATGCTTCTGGTCAGTGCCGCTCTATATCAGCCGCAGGTTCCTCTAGTCGTCAGAGCGCCTTATGAAGAGCGCTTCTGAGGAGCAGAAGTGACGCGTTTCTGTAACTCATCAGTTTGTGGTCAAACAGGACGGACATGAAGAGCTGAACCGTGTCAATCAAACTTAAAATATTTTAGTTTATCAAGGATTTTATTGATGGCTGTGTGGTGGTGTAGTGGTTAGCACTCTCACCTCACAATGGCTCTAGTTCAAATCCTGCTGGATTCTTTCTGTGTGGAGTTTGCTTCTTTTCCTCGTGCAGTCGTGGGTTTCCCCCAGTGGACTGAAAGCATCCTTCATAGGTTAACTGATGATTTTAAATTGCTCCTCAGGAGTGAACGTGGTTGTGTGACCCTGTTACAGGCCGGCAACCTGTGCTGGGATAGGCTCCAGCAACCTAAGAAAAGGTTTAGAAAATGGATGAGTTTTTACCAAATCTTTGTGTAAAAGTTCATTTTTGAGTGATAGATGCTGTCAAACAATCATGTCTTCTGTTTGAACCAGACTATACTAGCTTGTTTGTTGATTCTGACATCTTTTAAATGGAAATGTTTGTCCAAAACTTCCGGGCGACTTAAATATAAATATTGTTTTTTTTTAGATTTAGATTTATTTCAAACATGTAAATAAAAAAATACAAAGCATAAAACACAGTAAAAAACAATACAATCTCCATTTGTAAAGAAAAAGTCACAAAAAGTCAATAAATACATGTTTGGAAAGAGGATAGATGGAAGCAAATGCTTGTTTAGGCCTATCGCTTTAGGTCTTTATCTAGTTTCCAGTTTATAATTACAAACAACATGACCATAGTTTTCAATTTTTCTTATTTTCACAAATAAAATCATACAAATTATTCACAGTCACCAGTTTACAATTAAAATATTATTTAAATTATAGTAGTTTCTATTATTCAGATGTTCAAAGTATATTAAAAATCACTCCAGATGAGACTAATTTTTTTTGGCCAGGGGCACAGCTGTTATCTGAAAATGTGTTGATGTGCATCAGCCATTAGAGATGAATCATTAGGAAAAAGCTCATAATGCAGTTCTGGCATAAGTAAATGTCATCAAATCTGAGTTGTATTAAAAGAGGAGCACCACAAGGGTCTGTACTTGAGCCAAACTTTTTTCAATTAAAGATCAGATTTTTCATTTTTCCATCCAAAGGAGTGTTTAGTTTGCTGATGACACCATTGTGTTCTGTTTCAGAAAGAAAGATTTTAAGATAACAAGTAGTACAACGTCATGAGCACAAAACATTCAATCAATTTTTTTTCTAAAAACGTTATTGGTTCAAACTTTGATGCCAAAAGGAATTCTTCAGAATTATGTCTTGAGTATCCAGTGGGACTATCCAGTGCCTTGGATTTAAATTTGTAAATATGACATCAACTATTTGCAGAAGTAAAAATATGAACATTTTATGAACATTATTACGAAGATGTTTGCAAACGTGCACAACCCATATATTTTTTTCCCCTAAAATGTCATTTTTTTTATTCAGATCATGTCAAAATAAAACATATATATGAAGTTTGTGTTTATTCTTTTGTACAGTTTTGTTAATCATGTGACAAAAAAGTCAAACCTCAGTTTTTCAGTCTTTGAGTCTTTCATTTTTGTTCATTTTATAATTGACCAAAAAGGTATGTTAATGTGGCATTACTCTTGAATCATGAAAAATAATTCCATACTAAATGAAATAAAGAAGTTTTGATGATAAACAAAGTAATTACAACGTTATGAAGATGATGTAAACGATGAAGCTCTGAACTGATGCAGCGAATGCAGCCGTTACTGCGCTGCTGCAGCTCCACACGTACCGTCTGTGTGTGTGTGTGTGTCATCGCCTCGCTCCCTTTCACTACCCTTTGAATGCTGGAGCGGTGTTTCCATGGAAACGCTGACCCCCGGGAGTCAGTGTTGTATTTTTTTTTCTCCGCACAAGTAGCCCCTTTAGAAATCCTCCCTCCGCTCTCCGCCTCATCCGTCCTTCCCTCCCACTCGCTCTACCTCTTTCTACCTCTCACAGTCCTGTTCTCTGACACTTTCTTTTCTGTTCTCTCCGTTCTTCCCTGACCCGTTTTCATCTCTTTCTCCTCGAGGATGTTCTCGCGCTCCGAACACCAAAAAGCAGATTTTTTTTTGTTCCGTCTCTCCGCTCAAGGACGCCATTCTGAGAGTTTTTGATTTTCTTTTAAGGCGTTTTGTTCTCATAAATGAACCAAAAACACGATTTCTGTCTTTATCCCCATCAAAGTGATGTGTTTTTTTGTCCCCCCTCCCTCCAGGCTAAGCTGATCGTCCCCAACAGCACAGCCGGGCTGATCATCGGCAAAGGCGGAGCCACAGTCAAAGCGGTTATGGAGCAGTCCGGGGCGTGGGTCCAGCTTTCCCAAAAACCGGAAGGCATCAACCTGCAGGAGCGCGTGGTGACCATCAGCGGCGAGCCCGAACAGAACCGCAAAGCCGTGGAGATCATCATCCAGAAGATCCAGGAGGATCCGCAGAGCTCCTCCTGCCTCAACATCTCCTACTCCAACATCACGGGGCCCGTGGCCAACTCCAACCCCACCGGCTCCCCGTACGCCAACTCCACCGAGGTCATGCCGGCAGCCGCCGCCGCTGCTGCCGCCACCGCTTCGTCTCTGCTGGGCCAGGCCGGCCTGGCGGGGGTGGGGGCCTTCCCCACCACCATGTCCAGCCTGTCGGGGAACGACCTCCTGGCTATCACCTCCGCCCTCAACACTCTGGCAAGTTATGGTTACAACACCAACTCTTTGGGGCTCGGGCTCAACCCCGCGGCCGCTTCAGGGGTGTTAGCCGCTGTAGCAGCCAACGCTAACCCGGCAGCAGCCGCCGCCGCTAACTTGTTAGCCTCCTACGCCAGCGACGCCTCCACCAGCGCAGCGCACCCTGCAGCCAGCCTCGGGGGCTTCTCCCTGGGGTCCCTGGCGGCCGCCACGGGGGCCACCAACGGCTACCTGAGCGCCGCGTCACCACTGGTGGCGTCGTCCCTTTTGGCCACAGAGAAGTTAGCGGAAGGAGCCAAGGAAGTGGTGGAGATCGCCGTACCAGAAAACCTGGTGGGGGCCATCCTGGGAAAAGGAGGGAAGACGCTAGTGGAGTACCAGGAGCTGACCGGCGCCAGGATCCAGATCTCCAAGAAAGGCGAGTTCATCCCCGGAACTCGGAACCGAAAGGTGACCATCACCGGCTCCCAGGCCGCCACGCAGGCCGCGCAGTACCTGATCAGCCAGCGGATCACCTACGAGCAGGGGGTACGCGCCACCAACCCACAGAAGGTGGGCTAAACCTGACAGCCAATAAGAAACGAGGAGGAAAAGAGGAAAAAAAAGAAATAAAGAGCGGGGGCTTGGGGGAGGAGTTCAAAAAAAAGAAATGAGAAAAAGGAGGAGAGCAAGAATGTGGGAAGGATTGCGCCGTTTTCTTCTTCAGTATTACAGAGTTTTTGACGCAGAGCAAAAATGGAGACGAGGTGGGAGAGGAGCGCCGAAAACCAAGAAAAAATGTGTAAAATGTAAATACGGTTTTATTACTTAACGTCTCGACTTTTGGGATTTTTTATTGTTTTGTTTGCGTTGGTAACTTAAGCTGTCCGTTTGTTTTGTGTCTTGTGTGGACAGAGCTGAATGCCATGTAGACCGGCCCGACTGCCGGGGAGGCCGCAGGGCGGGGGGAGGGGCGGCGACTCTCACCCACCCCCTCCTCCTGCTGCACCCCCCCAGCAGAGTTTTTTTTTCTTCTAGATTTGCCCCCTCCCCTCACTAGATGCCCCGTCCTGCCCTGCCCCTCCCCTTTTGATAAGGGTTTTATATCGAGCAGGACTGCACTTTCTCTTCTCCACATATGGTCGAAAATTGTGCCAGGGGGGCGATTTTTGGTAAGGGCCACAAGCTCGTAGCACCTACCCCCCCACACACACTAATGCGGCTCTAGTGTTTGAGACAGAGGCGCATGCTGATGACCTCACTAACGGCGAAATCCTATAAAACGGCGGGGCCACGCCCCCTCCGCAATGATTACTACAACGTATTTATGAAAAACCCAAACGAAGCTCAGCGTCTTTATTTCTTATCTGTGAATTCAGGTTGACATGAATGTAAATGACACTATTTTTTATTTTAATGTCGGTGGACTGAGATGAATCGTAATGTCACATAGGGTAATCTATGTCTTATTTAAGTCCAGTGAGAGCGCCGGCCCGGGCGTTCGGAGCGGAACGCCACCAGATGGAACGCTGCAACGCCGTGTGTGGTGCTAGACGAAGGGAGTTCATCATATCCTCCATCCGTTCCGCTCAGGCCGCTGTAACGGCGCTGCAGTTTACTCACAAAAAAAAAATATGAAGTTGATCTGCTGCTGCTCAGCCTGTGGTCTTCCAAAACCCTGACCCCGCCCCCTCTCACATATTAAACAGACCACAGACTAGATCAAGCACTTATACTACTGAGGAGGAAGCACTGAATCGGGACGTGCGGCCTCGCTTGTAAATTTCGGGCAGCATGCATATCAGAAGCGGAGCCGAAAATGCTCCGAGGTGACGGGCAGGTCTGCTCCCGCTGCTGAAGATGCTGTTTATTTTGCTCTTTGATTTGTTTTTTTGTCATGTTTGTGTGTGTGTGTGTTTAACTATCAGAGTACACTGAATTTTTGTCTTAATGCACTGTGAAGCCAGAGAGCAGCCCCCCACCCCGCCCCGCGGGGTCCGGGACGCGCGCTGTAGATGGCAGGGAAACAAAAACAACAAAAAAAAGAGACACATATGAGATATTTGTAGGATGCATATGAAGAACTTCAGCAGGCAGCACGCCAATTCCCACACCTGAAGGAGACCCGGTCGATGGAGACCATCAATCAATTGAGGACGAGATCAAATAGTTTGGTTGGAAAAGTGATGGATTCTGGGGGGGCGGGATGTTTGGGAGGGCGGGGGTGGCCAATGGCAGCTAAGTCCTTTAAAGAAACAGTTTAATCAACGGGTTTAGCTGCTAAAAATGAGGAGGGGGTGTATTTGATCCCCCCCAGATTCTTCTGAGACCAATCCGGCCCAAAATCCCTAAACGTGTCACTCTGTTGGAGCGCCAGTGAGGGTTTATCTCCACATCTTGGTAAGGAGGCTTCTTTACTCCCATCTAACACCATCCACACTCTCCTCACCCTCCCACCCGTCCTCAGTTTTCCAGCGCACTCCCATCCTGACACCCCCCCTCCTCCTCCTACCACATCGCTCCATGGGTGACTATGTCTGGTGTTACGGTCGATGCATGTCTGCTGCTTGGCCCGGCGAACGCCACCCAGCGAGCCGGACCCGGAACAGGCAGAGGAAGTTGTAGCAGGAAACAGTTTGGATTATTCACGACACTGGAGAGAAACACGGTTCCTTTGAAGTCCTCGTTGCACAAACTGGCTGATCACCTTGTATTCATACCTGGAGGGAGTTTAGGTGCTTCTGTTCCACCGTAGACTCGTACCAGGCTGACTTACTGCGTCTGGACAGATAAAAGGGATTCATCTTTGCTAATTGTTGTTTGGCTAATACCTAAAAGTCTGAACAAAAACTGGTTTCCAAAACCTGTGACCTTTAGCTAACTCTAAATATAAACCACACCATAAAGTAATGAAGATGACAAAAATGTTTTTTTTTCTTCTGGAAAAAAGGACAAAGATTGAAAGATATGGAGCATTGAAACTCTAATTAGCATCCCAGCTAGCGCCTTTAACTACCCCGATTGTGAATTGATGCTTCATTAACAAAATGAATTGCTCTGTAAATAAACAAAATGGATGCTAGCAGCTAGCTTGTCACCGCTCATTAGTAAATTCCCTCCAAAACATTAGAAAAAACTAGAGACAGCTGCCTCTGCAGAAAGAGGAGCGTTAACTGAAGATTGTCGTATTGCTCAATCCGATGCTAAACGCAAAAGAAAAACAAAAACAGTCTCTGTCGCTAATGTAGCTAACAAGTCATGCTGTCAGCTAGCGCTTTTTTCAATCCGCTGTGGTCACATTTAATGTATCTTTAGCAAATTCCCTCCTAAACATTAGAAGGAACTAGTAACAGCTGACTCCAGCCTCTGCAGAAAGAGGAATGTTAACTGAAAATTGCAGTATTTCTCAATCTGATGCTAAGTGCAAAAGAAAAACAATCGTATCTTCTGTCGCTAATGTAGCTAACGAGTCAGCCCATCAGCTAGCGCCATTTTCCATCCGCTATGGTCACATATAATGTATCTTATCCGGTTCGATTCAATTATCCGGATTTATGCTTCCTTGACAAACTGAATTGTTTTGTAAATAAACTAAATGGATGCTAGCAGCTAGCCGCTCATTCACAAATGTTCTCACAACCAAATGCATAAACCATTAAAGGAAACTAGTGGCATTTGATAGCAGCCTCTGCAGGAAGAGGAGCTAAAGGAAAAAGAAAACCAAACGCACCTTTTATGGCTAAGGTAGCTAACAAACTGTCCCGTCAGCTAGCGCTAGTTTCCATCCACAGCATGGTAACGTTTAATGTAGCTAATCCAGCAGGTTCAGACATTATGTGTGCTTGTCGCTAGCTCCTCCATGCTAACAGCTACCTTAGAAAGGATTCCAAAAACGATGTAGACATGTTAGCTAGCTGCTAGCTTCTTATAGCTAAGTAATTTAAAAATGTAAACAGAGACATGCTAGCTCTTGTACTGCAGATGCTTCAATTCTATAAGGGTGCCTAAATGACGACAGAAACATCCTGGGCAACAGTTTATTTACTTGTTTTTCATAAAGTTAGCATTCTATCTGTTTATTCATCAGATAAGCTTTGAAAATACGTGCACGCGACTTTCAGCGTATATAGCAATTTGTTGACAGTAAACACTGTTAAACATCATTTTAAGAATCAAAATAGGATTTAAGTACATAAATATCATAAAATACCTTCTTTTTTCTGTCCTTCTCGGGGATCTTCATGGCCTCCGGCAGGAATGTATGCACGGTTCATGTTTACGGTGGAAACAGAGCTTTTAGATTCCTGAAATAGTTGCCAAAACGCTAACTGGTTTATTTGTATCTCATATTAAATCTTGGGCACAGCAGCCAATTTTTTTATCACACGTTAGACAGTTGAGATAAAATGTGACAAGTACTGGAAGCAATACATGTAGTGGCTTATTGTATTGTCCTGTCCCTCCCCTTCTGTCTGACGTAGGAGCTTTTGGATTTGCCTGTAGGTGGTGGATAGGTTAAACATTTCTTTTGAATTTGTGGGAAAATGCTGCTATTGAATAAGAACCGATGTACTAAAAACACAAGTTTAAACATATCCGAACCTGTTCTCTTTAGCGGGGAAGGCTAGTTTCTAGCGGCACTATAAACAATGCTGTGTTATAAGCTGGCGATAAGTTAAGAGTAGTTTAAATCCAAGCTAGCAAGTGAAATGTGTGCCAAAATAAGTGTATTTGTGCTCGTTTAAACCACACTAGGTAAGACAAGACCTACTTTTATATCCAGAAGAAAATGTGAAAAGTGCCAAATGAACCATATTTATAATGACATCTGCAGACGGGGCAAAGTCCGGCTAAGCGTTTTTAGCTTAGCTAACAGACACAGAACCACAGAACGACGGCGTCTTGAGGCCTGTCTCCGAAACGACCGGCTGCCACGTTAGCTAAGTGTTAGCCCGTCCTGTGGGAACCTCATTTCCCAGAATGCAACAGCACTACAACTCTGGGGCTTAGATTTATCAATATAGGTTAGCATATTGATGCTAAAGAAAATGTGACTAGATAGCATTCTTAAAAACAGCCTTTTATAGTTACGATGAAGATGTATTTTGTGGAAATAGATGTTATCTTTTTTGCACGTCTATATTATTGCATGATATCAAAGTGAAGCGTAAACAAAAAAGGAAAAAAACGTCGGCGTCGTTCATTTTTCTGGGACAAACATTTGCATGCCAATAAGGGTAGAGCATTTTGATATTGTTTTTTACGCGTTCTGATGTTTGCTGTTTGTCCATCGGGTTTAGTCTTGCTCCGCCCACTGCAGGTGTGCTACATGTTTGATTTTGTCGTTACTACAGTGTTAGTATGTTGTGGTTAAGTTGACTAACCCTCCTCAGACGGATACGAACAAAACTCCTGAACAAAGCCGAGACTATTTTGCTACGTTTTTGAGCGAGCTTCAGAACCTTTCCGAGCAGTAACAAAACAAACGGAAATGTCCATGAATGTACTCATTCTCACCTCTCTGGTTTGTAACTCATGTTTCTGAGCGTGCTGTAGAGCCTTTTGTATGTAGCCGTGTGTTTTGTACTCTAACATTACTAATCCCTTCGACAGCTCTCGCTATAACTATGTTGTCTGTCCTTTTTGCCCCCCCCACACTATGAGCTCCGGCTTGTCTTGTCATTGAGATGCACCTTATTGACCTCAAAACGGACGTGCAGCGGCCTAAGCCCCGCCCACTGCAGTCCATTTCCGCAAAATTCGCTCCGATCAGTGCGATGTCCCACCGCCGACTCGAGGCAAAAACTTTGGGGCAGTTTTCCTGTGATGTGCAACACGGAAGGAATCGAACCCTGAAGACGAGCGGCGTCCTATGGTGGCCCGAATGGGACTAAATTAAACAAATGTCTGGATCAAAGGAAAAGATGCATTTTTGTTTGTTACGAGAACAAATAAACTGGAGAACATTCGCTAAAAGCTAGCTAGCTATCGAGATAGCAAGTCAGGGAAACGCCGCCTGTTCTGTAAGCAGTGAAACTTTGCACTTTACCTCAAGGTGGCGCTCTCCTCAAAATTTGGTGGTCATAGTGGTGATTATTTGTCTCGAAGTAAGGTTAATCTATACTGAGATAAAGCCAAATTATAGTTTTTTTGGTTTGATGTTTAGATTCAAAGCTTGAATTTGACTTAAATTTTAGTTTTCATCTAAAAGGTTGAACTTTTCTTCAGACTAAGCCTAAAAAAAAACCTGAATCTTGAGAACCGAGCCGCCGCTCGGCCTTCTGGGATTTCACTGATCCATTCTCCCGTCAGTTTTGGTCCTCCGTAGTTTTCCTTTGCATCAATCTGAGGTCAAAGGACGGATCCGGATTTGTGCGGATGGCGTGCACGGCAGGCCGGGCTGAAGTGGGGGGGTCCGTGTGCTAGACTACTGTACTGCAGCTGCGTTTTCTAGCTGTGCATGCTCCTCTCTGTCCCCCCCCTCCGAGTGTGTCTGCTCTCAGGCCGTGCTCGTGGTGCCGCTGTAGCCAGTCATCCTCGACTCCATGTTTTTGTTTTGACTCTGACATGTGGAGGAATTCAGAATTGACCCCTCAAACCTCCTCGACATCCCGTGGGACCCCCTTCCTTTTCTCCACCCTTCCTCCTGCTCCTCCTCCTCCTCCTCTCAGAACTCGGGCCCAATCGAAGCACCAGCAACTGTTAGACTGCATTTGTCATATCACTGTTTTTCTTTGTTTTCTTCTCGCTGTTTGTTTGTTGTTTTCTTCCTGGTTTTGGTTTGTGACGGGAAGCTCTAACCCGGCCAGTTTGAACTAAATGCCATTTCTGTGTGTAGCCTGTTTACCCCTCCCACACACACTCCTCCATGCCCTCCTTTTTGCACTTTCCTCCTCCGCCTCCCACGAGTCTCTTCTCTCGAGTGCCAAAATAGAACAGAGAGGAAAATGACAACAACAACAACAAACAACAGCAGCAGCAGCAGCAGCCATTCCAACGTTTCTTTGAGTTGTTCTTGTGTGTCGGACATCCATCCTGGAAGCACCCATGAAGCCAGCATGCTCCGCCCTCATAACATGATGTCGCTCATGACGCCTCAACTGATGCCCACCACCTCCTCCTCCTCCTCACCACCCCCCTCACTCGGGATTAACCCCCCCTCTGCGGGTTCCACCTGTCCGCCCGCCTCCAAACAGCACCAGCTGGTTCCAGCTGCTTTGTCATTTCTGCAGCCGGTGGGACGCCATTGGTTGTGAGCTGGGGGCACCTCCCACTCTCCTCACCCCCCACCCCCCACCTCCTTCTCTCTGTCCCTCTTCTCTCTGTAACTCCGTCTCTCCATCCGACTCTTCTCGATGGGAACGATTCAGAAACTCCATTTTTCTACTGATGTTTTTATTTTACTTTTTTTCTGTTGTCGTTTAACATCCAAACCACGGCACATGCACCGCCGCCCCCCTTCCCGCCGCCGCCCGCTGCGGGGAGTGTTTACCGTCAGCAGCCATCCTCTGTCTTCTTGAACTTTTTTGAACTTTCACCAACCTTCCTCCTCCTCCCCCCTCCCTCTGTGTTCATCCAACTGTTCGGACGATAACTCTCCATTCCATCCCCAAAAACCTCTGAGACTGTGCAATGCTAGCTGATGCGATTGGATCTTTGCGTTTTTGTTCATCATTTGGGACAGAACTAAAAAAAAAAAAAAAAGCAGACAAAAAAAACTGTTTCTCCACATTTTTTCTTTCATTGTAAATATTTTTGTCAGTTTTTCCGAGCTGTAAAGAGAGGAGTGTTTGAGCAGAAGGGGCCGGCAGCATAAAGACAAACGGGTGGAAGCAGCAGACGCAGGTCATCACCCCCCCTCGCCATCGTCTTAGACCCCGCCCCCCATGTGACCCTGTGCCGTCGTTCTGAGCGTCGATCCACCTGCTGCAGCTTCTCTGTGTAGCGCCTCCATCACCGTCATGTGTTGAGACAGTGGTCGTGTTAGAGACATATCACCGTGGAAACAGCCCGGCTCCTCCCCTCTGAGGCGGATCCAGAGGAGGAGCTGCTGCCTTTTGTGCAATACAGTCCTAGTTTACATGACAGGCCAGCGTCTGTCCCGACAGTGTTACAGACTCCTCCTCCATCCCATCGCATCGCTCCACTCCTGCTTTATGCTGCCTGCCCCATCGCCCTGACAACAACACACGAGCTATTTATTTCTCAGACTATTATTATACTATTAATAAATAACAACGAGGGAAAAGGGAACGACTGGAAAAAAAGGTGAACTAATATTGTTTTGTTTTTATTTTTAGTATTTTAGTGGTTGCTTTTAACAACATTCATTAACTGACTTAAAGATTACTGAATATTTAATGTAATTGTAGCATTGTGTTTGTAAAGAGAAAAAAAAACCTAGTGAGTTGTGTTTCTTGACTTGTGGATTACTAGTGAAGTGGGCAATCTAGTGCTAATATATATATGAGGTCTTTTTTTTTTTTTTAAGGATTCTTATTTTGCAACAGCAACAGCAGTCATTATAAATGTTCATTTTAGCATCACCTGTCTTCCGTTGTCTTATTCTTCACCTTCCACCACACTCTGCATCATCACAGTAACACATCGCAAGTCTGGGGTGGGACTCGGAGTGCGTGTGAGAGCGCGAGCGAAGGCGGAGTGTGTCTATGCAAACGCTTGTGTGGGGGCCGGGGGGGTGGGCGTTCTGTCCAGTGTCCACCAGAAGCTAAAACCTGTCAGGCTTCCATACCTCCCGATGGAACCGCCTGACGTTATAGCTGCAAACCCTCATCATGTGATCTGACTCAGCTCGACTGTCCATAACCCCTCCCCCTTCAGTCACCTGACCAACCGAATCAACCAGTCACTGTCCACCACTACCCCCTCCCCCCGCGCCATCCTTTGCTGCACACCACATCAGCCCCCCCATGTGATGTTCTCCATCGATAACATACTACTGTCACATGCTCACAGGTCTGGGGATAGACGCCGTTTCTGACCCGTTTCAGGTGTTTTCACCTCGTTTATTACCTCAAACAGAGCCCCGCCCCCAAATCAAAACAAGTGTACGTCACAGCTTTCTAAAAAAGTTCCTTCAACCAAAGTTCTTTTTATTTTTGTACATTAAAAGTTTTCAGGTACGAAGTTTTACTGCAGAGCTGCTGGACTTTAGCGCTGCGCCGGCTAGCGGCTACATTAGCCGAAGATGAGCTAAGAAAACCTGCGAAAACACGACTAAAGGCAAAGTCACGCAAGTCCCATCTGGGTTCCACGCAGCTCAGCAGCTGGGCTGTGGAGAAATAAAATAAGATTGAAAGAACTTTATGGAAACTTTGCTTGCATAAACTTTATTTAGCATCTGCGGCTAACACAGAAAACGTTAGACCTCTGCAGGCGTCGGGAGTCTTTTAAACGCACTCCCGTCTGTTATTTAGTCTTTATTGAGGAGCACTTCAGTGTCGGGAAAGCAAACAAAGTTTGGTAAATTTGCACGATCGCCGCCAGACCTCATCCACCGCCATGTTGTTGTATAGCAGCTCTCTGATTGGCTGAAACCTGAGAAGTTAAACTTTTCTCAACTTTAGCCAAGTAAAAGCGATCTTTCCATCAAACAGAAATGACGTCTTGTTTCATATTTGCCGTATATTATGGTAAATTTAAAAACTCCTCTGGGTGAACCACAAACTCTGTTTTATATAAAGTAATGAAGCAGAAATGGTTTCCAAAACAAAATAGTTCAATCGGTTTGGCGAACGCTGACAGAGATTGCGGTCACCTCCTGACCTTTCAGGCGGCCTGGCTTCCCGTATTTTTTGGACGTACACTTGTTTGTTTGGACATTTCCAACCCGTTAGAAGAACTCTTTTCCCCAGAGCTGCATTTCACATTCTACTGTTCATACTACTGTACGTGCTGCATACTATCTTTACCAGGTCTGAAATCACCTTAACCTGTTTCCATGCCAACCGCAGAGGAACCAGTTGCATGGCAACCCGCTTCCACCACAACAAACCAACCTACAAACTAGCCATCTTCCTCACTGACAAGACCACACCCATTCTTAGAAGAGGTAGAGGAAGAGAGAGGATAGGAGGAAGGAAAAGAGGAGTAGTTGTGATTCTCAGGGTGTCTTTTACAGATCTACTGTCTAGTCTGTTCTCCAGTCTCCAGCTGGTGTCCTGTTGCTCCTAACTGAGCCCAAAGAGCAGAAAGTCCTAGATCTCCACCAATTGACCACTAAGCGATTCTTCTCAATCAGTTGATTGTTAGCATTGATTGACCGACTCTCTTTAAGAGAAGCTCCTCGGCCGGCTGAACGAAGCTCGGCATTGTAAGTAATGTTTACAACCCAAATGAGACCAACGACGCTGTTGAAAGAATGTCCAGGACTTTAAAAAAAATGAAAAAAGAGACAAATCTCTGAAGAGTACTTATTTCTAAATGATGGAACTTTTCACTTACTTTCTATGTGACATGAAGTAATGTAATTTTTTTCAATCGTTGCATGTGACTCTTTTTATTTGCAATGAAACTGTTAGAATGGATGGTACATTTGTGACGTCAGTGCAACGTTGAGATGCCGACGCTAGAACCCAGTCGGCGTCTAAAACCAGTGTTTTCATGTCGCAGTGAGGAGTGCTTATGGACCAATGAATGCTCAATGTGTGACCATACAAAGCTGTAAAGGTTTTGTTTCTTTGTACATGGTTATGGGTAAAATAAACCATTGATAAACCCATAGATTCACTGTTCGGAGGTAAGTTGATGCAACACGTCTTCTGCTTAGAAACGAGGGTCTGATCCACTTTCACGCATCACCGTCCTCCGACCGGCATCACTATCGAGAAGGGGCGGGTTCAACTCGCTGACATGCTCATCTACCCACAATCCTCCTGTGCACCAGAGTCATCTGATCAACCAACACCTGCATCCACCATGATTCCACCAACCAGCCAGTCCGCTCCTGTGACCTCTGGCCCAACCGTCTCAACCTCCTCCATGCCATCGGCTAAGCGGCTTTTTGAGCTGTTGTTGCAAGGCCTCCTGGGAAATGGAGTCACTGTTCACAGCATGGTTCGACACTTGTCACTCTCCTCCCACATATCTTTGTTCATTTGCCACTAAAGAAGTTCCTCCAGCGAGAAGGTCGCAGCAGTTTTGTGATTTTTAGGGCAAACCTGAAGGTCAGACGTCACAGAAAACTAGATCAAAACAACAAACTCTGAAGCCAAACAGTCTAAACTCAGCAAATGCATAGATCCTAAATGAAACAACTTCAAAAGAAACCAAAGGGAGGGCAGCTGGGAGTGAAATGAACCTCATTGGTAGGTCTGTCCTCAGGTGGAGAAACTTTAGCTAACTGGTGCATCAATGGGGCCAGCAGGAATTCAGTGGAAAAGAAGCAAATCTAAGTCAGGCACAGAAAGAAACTTTTTACATTTATCTCTGTGTCAATTTTAATATAACGTAAAAAAAAACAATGTTTTAAATTCACTTTCTACCTCAGGATGAAAACGATTGATAGAACAGGTCAGAATTGAACACAAGTGAGATTTTATTTTTAGGTCTTTATTTTATATCTAAAATCTATTCTTAGTCCAAAAATAAATACAAGTTTTCTAAAAGGAATGAGCTGTTTTTGAATTCCAGGTGCTTCACCAGTTTATCATTTTACATCCTTCTCTGTGTTTGTTGATGTTTCTTTTACAGCAGACAGAAGTCGGAAAACAGAAATTAGCATGTTAGCGTTAGCATCCGATCATAAATGTTAGCTTAGCAGAAAAAGCATTACGTTACACGTGTTTTCAGAGACAGCAGTTTTCTCACTGAAGTTTCCACCAACTTTTAACCTCAAAAATCATGACCTGATTGAACCAAACTCCGGTTCCCGTAGTTCCACTTCACTACAGGGTCCAAACCAAGACTTTCATGTGGAAGATGTATCAACATTAGAGCAGAAAACAGTCATGTTTTACATTAAAATCAAACTGAAAACATTGCAGGAACGCAGCAGCAGAACCTTTGAAATGTGTCTAAACAAAAGCTTAATAACCCAGAACATCAAAGAAAAAATATGGATTTTCTTCCTGCGTTTCCTGTGAGTCCCACTCAAATGGATGTTATAAAATCTGTCTTTTGTTAAGATTTTTATTATCAATTTCTTGTTCTTACTAGCGGAACCATCGCTGAAGGTTTCGGCACGACAATGTTTACGTCACTCGTTAGTTTTTTAGAAGACTTTTTTTTGAAAGTGTAGCAGAAGTTTTGTCTCAAAGACTGTTTCCTGTGTTTCTCCAGCTGTAGCCCAACAGGTTGTCATGGAAACGCTCAAACCTATGCAGAGCATTGTGTCACAGAAAATTGTACGATCTCCGGGCGTGAAGTGTCCGATTGATTAAACCGATCGCTGTTCTCTCGGGTCTGATGTAACGCTACTGCTTTATGGGAGTTAGCCGCTAACGCTAATCGTCCGGTAAACAACCTGAACCTCACAGTCTGTGGGGTAGCAAACAGCTAAAATAACACATTTACAGATAAAAGGAAAACAAAGCGTCAATTATCGACTTTTGATCGCCATCAAAGCAGCCGATACTTTAAACCTGTTGAAGTTGATTTGATTCTTATCGCCAGAAACTTTGACTTCCTAGATGAAACGGTTATCATTTTTTCTATTTTGTCGAAGATGAAATTTCAATCTTTGAAAGAGTTCGACCCCGAAAACGGAATGTAGTCCAACAGAACCAATCAGATTACTTTCCTCTTCACAGCAGTTCTTCCACCGAAGCGTTTGTGTGTTGTGCTGAATATTCAGGGTCCTGTGGCGGCCATTACTCGGACGATGTGTTCGTTCATGTTGTGATGAAACGTGCCTTAGCTCCCTGAGCTGTAGCGTCAGCCCTCAGAGGCCTTTGTTCAGGCGGGAGGTAAGTCTCTCCCAGGTATGTGAAGTCTTCAGACGTGTTCTGTGTTTCGCCGTGCCGCCGCCGCTGCCCTACTTAAGCACAGGAAGTTTGGAGCTCATCAGGCAGCTTCTGTGATTAAGTGGCGCTGCTTCAGCAGGCCTACGAGTAACATGTAGGTCAGAGCTTTCCCTGAAAGTGGGGCGTGTAGATGTCATTAAATCTGCTATCTCTGAGCTGCTGCAATTACTATGAACCTCCACAAGCCAAAAACACGGAGTCTGAGCACCACAAGCAGACGCTGAATTAATCATGAAGTTGCACGACGGCCAAAGACTCCGCTCCTCCAGTGGAACTCTTCCTCCAGCTGCTGCGAGCCGGTTATCCGTCTTTGTCGGCAGTAACAAAGCACCCACTTCTGGTAAAAGCTCCACTCTCCTTTAGAGGCTGCATATTGATTTCCCTCCCTCTTTATCCATCCCTTCGTACTTTTTTGCATGGTCCCCTGTTCATCTAGACTCTAAGAATAGATCCGAGTGAACCACTGAGGAGACGCTCGCAGAAATTCCCAGGTCGCTTCCTGTGAAGTCTGAAGGAAACCGAAATGAAGATAAATTAAGGCAGAGATCCCAGAGCAGACGTGTAACCCCGATCCTCACCGCACTCTTCTTTACAAGCCTTCCAGACAATTATCGCAGTGAGAACGTTTATCGCAGTGATGACAACATCTATTGCAATGAGAATATTTATCGCAGTGATGAGAACATTTTTCAAAATGAGAACGTTTATCAAAATGAAAACATTTATTGCAGCGAGAACATTTATTGCAGTGATGAGAACATTTATCGCAATGAGAACATTTATTGCGGTGATGAGAACATTTATCGCAGTGATGAGGACATTTATCGCAGTGATGAGAACATTTATCGCAGTGAGAACATTTATCGCAGTGATGAGGAAATGTATCGCAGTGATGAGAACATTTATCGCAGTGATGAGAACATTTATCGCAATGAGAACATTTATCGCAGTGATGAGAACATTTATCGCAATGAAAACATTTATTTCAGTGATGAGAACATTTATCGCAATGAGAACATTTATCGCAATGAGAACATTTATTGCAGTGATGAGAACATTTATCGCAATGAGAACATTTATCGCAGTGATGAGAACATTTATTGCAGTGATGAGAACATTTATCGCAGTGAGAACATTTATCGCAATGAGAACATTTATCGCAGTGATGAGAACATTTATTGCGGTGATGAGAACATTTATTGCGGTGATGAGAACATTTATTGCAGTGATGAGAACATTTATTGCAGTGATGAGAACATTTATTGCGGTGATGAGAACATTTATTGCAGTGATGAGAACATTTATCGCAGTGAGAACATTCATCCCAGTGATGAGAACATTTATCGTAGTGAGAACTTTTATTGCAGTGAGAACATTTACCGCAGCATTGAGAACATTTATTGCAGTGATGAGAACGATTATCACAGTGAGAATTTTTATTGCAGAGAAAAAGTTTTATTACAGTTATGAGTACATTTAAAAGCAGTGACAACCTTTATCGCAGTGATGACAACATTTATCGCAGTGATGAGAACATTTATCGCATGGAGTCTGTTTGTCTGTCAACAGGAACCTCAAATTTAACTCAATGTTCCTGGGTGGAGACGGCAAACTGCTCAGGTGCACCAAATAATCCAACCAGATGTTGGACGATCTACTGAACCAGACGCAGGCCACGTCAGCTAGCAATTAGCTCCCTTTAACCCCATGTGATCAGAGCGTTATCTGAGTATGTTCTAAAGGTGTTACTTGTAAAGGGAAAGCTGCCATCTTTGTTAGCCTCAGCAGAACAACTGTAACGATGGAGGACATTCGGTGTAGATTTGTAGACGGTCCCTCTGGATGAAGCTGACCAAAGAACGAGGTGATCATCCCCCAGGCAGATCTGCTGCAGCTTGAAAGATCTTAAAGTGCAATTTTGATTATTTTAACTCACATTTTAACATTCAGGCAAATTCCATGAAGTCAAACATGCAAAACAAGACTATAATTAAGTACTTCATGAACTGCTCCTTCATCCCAACATCATTTCACAAGCAAGCTTCTGAAAAAGTCAGGAAATGTTTCATCCTGTTTGCTCTCCTGTACTTCAGAACCTCAATTACTGCAGCTTAAAGTGGGAACACAGCGATTGCATGAACCCAACAAACCAGAGTTTGAGGGTCAGAAATATCCGGGCGGGCTCAGGAAAGTTCAGTGGGTCAGAACTCATCCTGAATATTCAACCTTTTACTCCATTTAGTGTTTCCGGTTTAGTGTCATTCCATGAGAAAAGTAGCATTCTAGATGAAGGTTTATGAAGAGCTCCATTAAGGAGCAGAATAAAATACCAGCAGGGAACTCGCAGGCCAGAATCCCACCTGAGGTGGAGCGTCCTGCCGGCAGCTTTTCAGCTTCGGCTCCAGTTCAGCAAATCAAAACCTCAAAGACGCTTTATTTCCTAAAGCATAAAAGTGTTGAAAACCAAAACAACTTCCCAGGTTATGCATCAGGAAAAACCTCTGAAAATAAAGATTATTAATACAAAAAAACTCAGATTTGATAATTCTATATTTCATACCAACTGAAAAAATATTGGCTTTTTAAAATATTTTTAATAAAATCTGTATTTTTAAAAAATTTAGGTAAACTCGTAGTTTAAGGATTTTTGGCAAAAATATTCTTAGATGAAAATGCAGCTTTGAGAGTTCAAACTTTTACTTAATAAAATCACTAAGAGCTTCAGGAAAAAAAACTATTTAAAAAAAGTTTCTTTAAGATGGAGAGAACGGTTCCTGCAATGAAACTTTCATGGATGATTCCGCCTATTAATGTGTTTTATTTGCCATTTATTCATTAAAATAAATAATTATATATATTTGAGGCTTACTGAATGTTATCTGTGAGAAAATGCCACAAAAAGCTGTGATTTTTGTCAAAGACTGTAGTGTAAACTGACTTATTTTTTACATTTTATGGTTCAGAATTTATTCTGCACATTTTACAGCTGTTGGGTTTTTTTCAGCTTTTATTTATTTTTATTTTGGGGCCAAAATGCTTTAATAAAATGTTTTCTACAAAAGTGAAGTCTTTAATATGTTTTAAAAATATTTTTTCCTCCTTAAATATGAAATTCCTGCTCAAATCTCACATCTGCTGTTACCTCTCAGAGAAGAAAAACTGTTTTTTTTTACATCTTTTAATGTTTTATTTATGAAAGAAAGAGTTTTTGTTTGCTGCTTTTTTTCTGATTTCAGGTTGTTTTTTTGCATCGTCTTTGTTTCAGGAGAGAAAATTGAATTTTCTGCTTTAAAGGTAAGACACAAACGCTAAAAAGATTCACATTTACATCAAACAAAAGCTTTTCTATGGCCTTCTACCTCCTTCTGAAAAGCTCATTAGAACACAGAGTGTTCCGTGAAAATGCAGTTCTGCAAAAAGAAAAAGAACTCTACTGAAAAGATTTTGTATTGAACAAAACTGGAAGAAAAAAGGAAGAATTTTCTTTTTTACTGTTGATATTCACATAGTAACGTTCAGACACGACGTTCGGACGTCACACCTGCAGCTCATTTCAATTCCACCAAAATGACAAAAAAATAAATAAAAACTTTCCATGTTTTCTGGCTGTAGTCTACATTTCTCCCCTGGTTGCCATGGCAACAGTATATAAAGTGTGGAGTGGGGCTGTGTAGGGTCTGAGGTGTGTGCTGCATTCATGAAGGTCTGCTGCGAACTTTAAGGCGGTTAGACAATATATGAATATACATTTACTCTGAAATTTTAATCCCAAGAATCACAACAGGATTATGCAATCAGAGGATTATCTGGCATCACTGTCATCCGGCGCCATCACGCCGCTGTGGGGGTGTGGCAGTCATCAGAACGCTCTTCATCAGTTCTTCCTCCGCAGGGTTTTTCCGCTCCAGAGATCCAGAGCTCTGCGTTCGCGTCATCCTGCAGAGCTGCTGCGGAGCGCGATTCAAACCTCATGAGAGGCGGTTGTTCTGCAGCTGAAGCACCAGAGGTGGCGTGTGGGCGAGCTCCTGAAACTGTGTGACGGCTGAATCTGTCCACAGGTTCCTAATGAGAACGTCAGACGGCGTGTTGTTCGGGTTCCTCCAGCAGCACGTCTTCTGCAGAACCTGAACAGAACTCTCAGACGGAGCGCGGTCCAACAGCAGTCACTGATGTGAACGTTTCTGCAACACTGAAGTTTCAGCAAACAGTTGAGTTTCATCAGAGCTCCTGTCAGAAGAGATTTTCTTCTCTGGTCCTATTGGTCTGTCTGAACACAGACTGTCTGCACAGAGAAGCTCAGACTCACATTTCAAACCCGTGACCTCAGCTTGACTTGAAGAAGTTCCTCTTTCAGGTTTAAACTCCAGGTCTGACTCCTCACAGCTGCTCCGTTCTCCATCCTCTAAAGGAGTTCAGTCTTTGATTCTTCATTAGTGGATCTTTCCGTCTTCTCGTTTAGTCGTATTTCAGGTGACAGTGACCTCTGAAGGTGGGCGTATCAACTCATGTTTAAGTGACCACTTCCTACGTAAATGCATGTCAACCCGGATTTCAACATGTCTCTACGTGCAACTGACCCGCTCACTGATCACATGACTGCTGAAAAACACTAAGCTTTGACCAATCAGGGGCTAAGATTTGGTAGTGACGTGAGAGTAGCGTCTCAACACAGAAGTCTGTAGACACGGTTGTAGACACGATCACGAAGGAGAAATCAATCATTACGGTTTTTTCTTGGCTGGAATTCCATGACCCTAGGACCCAATCTGAATTCTTCCCTTTTCCCTTCATTTATCCCTCCAAACGGAGAGTAAAAACAATGTCTCATACTTCGTACGCCACTTTCGTTCAATGACGTCATCAATAATCACTAGCTTTAGCACGGAGCTTCCAGTGCTTGAATATACATAACAACAGCAGTTTTATAGCTTTAAAAAGGTCATGTTACAACAAAAAGTCATTACTACATTTAAATGTAAAGTTCTGTGGTTCAGAGCGCACCAAAGTGAAGAAAAGAGCTTTCTCAGTGCAACACGGTTTACCCTCGCAATGGAGGACTTTATATCACGCCTCTTGGAGGGTGAAATTGGAAAAAAAAAAAAACATTTACTTCATCTGCCCCTTCAAATGGAGGAGAAGGGAGAAGGGAAGAATTCAAAGTCTTTCTTTTATTGGAATAAAACGGTAAAAAGAAAAACTGGATTCATGAGACATCTCACAGCGTACCTCATCTGACTGAAGCTGGTGGACATGCGCTAATGAAAGGTAAAAAAATAAAAGGAACTCAGTTCACGCAGCCCTCGGAAAAAAGCTTTCAATCAACCACTTCCAATGAAAAGTCGATGTAAAGGCGCAATACCAGCGCTCCATGTTCATAACTCTCACGTTCACGTGTGGCTACATACGTTTCCAGAACCGTTTTTGGGCTCCACGTACAAAACTCATGACCAGTGAGCACAAGTTAAAGTTAAAGTCCCACTATTTGTCACGCACCTAGGTATGTGAAATTTGTTCTCCGCATTTGACCCATCCCCTGGGGGAGCGGTGAGCTGCAGACACAGCCGCGCTCGGGAACCATTTGGTGGTTTAACCCCCCAGTCCAACTCCTTAGTGCTGAGTGCCAAGCAGGGAGGCACTGGGTCCCATTTTTTGAGTCTTTGGTATGACTCGGCCGGGATTTGAACCCACGACCTTCCAATCTCAGGGCGGACACTCTACCACAAGGCCACTGAGCTGGTTTAAGCTGGTTAAACCAGTTGAATTCTGACCAATCAGGGACTTGGATTTGGTAACGATGTATGGATGGCGTACCCTTTAACTCATGGACGTCCTAATCGTTTGATAATTAATCATGAAGGAGAAGATATTAATTATGGTTTGGTGGATTAAAATGACACCAAGTCTTTAATGTATCGTAATCGAGCTGTGAAGGAAACAGCCTGGAGCGAGATTCTCCAGGTTGACTCCACTTTATAAGTCCATGCGCTAGTATCAGGTGACCAGTGTGAACACCACGTATTAAAATTCAAGAACTCGTGTGTCAAATGCTCACTGTAAACGTAGCTTTATTATGTCCTCTCGTCCAGAATAAACTTCTGACCAACCAGGAGGTCAGAGCAGAATGACGCCGTTCCTTTCATTCTGTAGAAAACATCAACTCTGAACCAACAGAACCAAAATGGTTCTTCTTGTATGTTTGACAGTCAAAAGTAAGAAACCTATTATCCTGAAACATGAACTATTTTTACTAATTAGTCAGAAAGTGATGAAGCTTAATTTAATGGTTTCAGAGATCCAAGATGGCGGCTCACATTCTGCCATAAGCAGCAAAGGTTGACGGTTGTTTTAAATAAAGCATCATTCAAAACGTCCCATGAGACCTTCACTGATTAAAGATCCCAAAAGAACCCACAGAACCCTGAATCTGTTCATGGCTTCTGTTGTGGTTTTATTTTCATGGTGATGACCTCTCTGACCCCCCCACCCCACCCCCCTGCAAATAACACAATCAGGACGAATCCGTCTCTCTTCAGTTCATGAGCAGCCGGCTGCTCTGTGGAAACCACTCGGTTCTGTTCGGTTCCACAAACAGATTCATGTTCCGCTCCTCTGACAGAATCTGACTTTACGGTTTTCAACAAAGTTCTAAAACAGGAAACATTTCCAGGTGTTCCTGCACATCCCAACCAAAGTTTCAACTCTAGAAATCTGAACTTTGTATTTAATCCAGTCTCACATCTCTGAGTATTCCTCTTTGAGCACCAGCATCTCCCAAACTACGAAAACGAGCGGATTCTCTCTTTGTGACGTAGACAAATACGAAGAGCCGAGTCCGCGCTGTCAGCTCCGCCCCCAACCAGTTTCTAAATAGAGCTGGCGGTGATCAGCACAAAGCTTTCATTTTATATACTCAACATCCACATTTATCTTTGCAAAAGTTTGGATGTTTGTTTTTGTGGGAGTAACACAGACATGCCTGAGGCTCTAGGTTGACATCACAAAATGGGCGGCACCCACAAGAGGCAAAAGGCGGAGCTTTAGAGATCGAAGCATCTTACTAGTTTCTTTAGTGTCATATATATATCATATATATGGATATAGTTCACTCTGAAAGGCTTAGAGCTGTTTTCAGAGAAGAAAGCAGCAAAAACATAAAAATCGTATAATACCATCCTCACACTGCGTCTGATTGAAGTACGGTTCAGCCGCCGGAGTCTTTACATAACTTTATAACATCCAGGTCGGTCCGGCGCTCCACATCAGTTTGGTTGGCTTCAAATTTTGTCAAGACCCCGGAGCCAGCTGGAACATTTTGTTGTGAAGTCGGGGCAAACGTAAAGACCTGAAGTACAAATCTTGCAAGTGAGTGTAAAGTTTTTCAAAATAAAAGTCATTTTCCACTGCACTTGCTATGTTTTCACCGTGGAGTAAACATGACCATATTTCCACTGACACAGGATCGGAATCTCCAAATAAATCATAATACTGCCACCTCAGACAGATCATAGGGTTTATATAAGGTCTTTAATTTGTCTATTTTTACTCCATTATTGTCCAAACACAGAAATTCAGACTTTGTTCTTCTGCTCAGTCAGGAATATTTATCAAGTAAATCAAATACTCTAGTTTTTCCATGATGGTCGAGTGTCTACTGTAGTACTTTTACTTTGGACATGTGTGAACCCAACGCTGGTTTGTCTGGTTAGTTTGATGCATTCAGGCTCAGTAAGACAAACGGCGTCAGAAATAAATATGACTGAATTATGAATAAAATTAAGAAACTTTTGACTTTAATCTTTTCAAACTGAAAAATTGACTTTTTTAAAATTCTAAGTTAAGTTTGATCTTTCAGAGTTTGATGAGTGAAATATTAAAATGTATTTTGCTTCTGCAGCCAAAGTCCTCAGAGGATCTGGTCCGTTCGCAGCAGCAGCAGCAGCAGCAGCAGCAGCAGCAGCAGCAGCAGCTTGTCTTTAAGTGTTTCAGCCTCTTGACACCTCGGCTCTGCCCTCAGGTTTGACCGTCCACCTGTCTTTACAGCTCCTTCAGCATCACGCGAACCCTGTCAGGCCGCATTAGTCTCTGTGATGTACAGAAGTCCGGCAGACAGGAGTGAAACCTCGTCAGGACGCCGAGGACGCCTCAGGCTGCTGCACGGAAAACAGAGTTTTTCCTTTGGTCAAAGCAGGCGCATGCAGACACAGAAATCCTCGTTCTTCCTTTTTTCACTTAAAACACAAAATGAAAGATAGACATAAAAACGTCAGAACACAAAGATTTAAGAGCAGAAGCGAAATCAACTAGAATTTCTGCATTCCTCCGCTCTGCTTTTAACTTATTACAGTCTCTGCTCATTTAATAACCGGATCATAATCTGATCAGGCTAAGTGCTCGGAAATAAAGGAAGATGAACTGAGGCCTTTTTTTCTACAGGCCGGCCTGATGGGATCCAGAGGCTTCAATCCAAAGTCAATTATCTGCTGCTCTTTACACAGGAACCTGGACTTTCAGACGGACGGCGTTTGTCTGCGGTCAAACACGGATCCAGGGAGTTCCAACGCCACTTATCAGATAAAAACTGTAGCTTCGTTTTTCTGCATCTTCATTTCTGTAAAAATCAGAATCCTGGAACTCATCAGATTTAGACTCAATTCATTTTGTTCTCATGAATGTTTGTATGCTGACTGTAAAGCCTCGTTTCCACAGAGCGGTCTGGACCGGACCGGCACTGTTTGGAGCATTTCCATTCTAAAATGGACCCATTAGACTGAACCGATCTTTGTTCTCCCGTTGGTCGTAGGAATGGACCAGTGAGGGCGGAGCTTCTGTCGTCACATGACGAAATCTATTGATTGGCAGAAAGATATTACGACAACAGCAAACGTCCGACCAGCACTTTTCCCGACTCGAGATCCAAGACAAAAGTTTTGTCGTCTTTGCGTCAGTTTTCTTCTTCACCTCCTGCAGTTTTCTTCCAGAGAACATTACATTCTTAGCATTCAGAATTCCCACGGAGACGTGGTGAATCCGTGAATATGGAGAACCGCAGCAGTTTCACCGCTATGAAGCACAGCTGCATCATCGGTCTCTACCCAGCATGCACCTGGTCCTCAATGAAAACGCCCACTTAAACTGTCCCGACGATTCTAAACCGGTCTGGAGCGGATCGGTCCGGAACGCTCAGTGGAAGCGAGGCAGAAACGTTCGTCGGTTCAGACTGAATTTGGTCCGGATCGAGTCCTGAACGCGGCGTTTGGTCTGTGTTCAGACTGTCGAGATTTCTGCTCCAAACCAAAGCCTGTAAACCAAAGATCTCCTCAGTCATTGGCCGGGAATCATGAGGGCGGGACAAAGGGACAAGAGGGGAATAATAGGAGTCCTTTAGCAGTTCTGTCTCTGACTAATTTTGAACATCAATATCAGCGTCATGTTCAACACTTTCTAGTACTTTGGTACGGTGGAGACATGCTCCAAGATGGTTACCAAGGAGACGACGGCTAAGAAGGTCCGCTGATAGGTGTTCATGACATGTAGATTGTTGGCAAAACAGCTCTAGAATAAATGTGTATCACGTTAAAAGTGGTTTTAATGATCCTGCATTCATCACACCACATTTCAAAGAGTTGCTGTGTCTCATCGTCGCTCCAACACATCCCATAATGTCTGGCTATGATGGTCTTTCTGGTCCACTTCAAGCATGGAGCCTATTCAGACTGAGGAAGCTCAAAGCGAACCAAAGCTTGGACTGACTGGAAGTGAACCGAGACCCCCTCAAAACAACGGGTCCTGGTCCCGGATCAGGATCCACTTGTTTCCACTATATAGTCCCACACTATATATTTGGTTAGTACTTAGGGGGGGAATTCAGACACAACCATGAACACAGAACACTTCAGACTTGACTTTTCCTGTCATGTTTGGACTGTTTTCATTGTTTTGCTCTCCTGTCAAAATGGCCGACCCGTTTCAGACTTTATCTCCCCGTTCAGAATCCTGTGAAACATGTTCATGAACTCTGACCTTTTGGAGTCCACCCAACAGTTTCCTTTTTGTGTTTAGCTTTGACCCTCTCTTGTTCCCGTCCTGGACATGCCGGATCATTCCGGGACAGATGGAGCTACCTGTGGTTCAGGTTGGAGGTCAGAGAAACTCTGCGGTCCTGAGGAGTTCTGATTCTGGACTTGAAACAGACGGTTTATGTAACAGTCAGGTAAATCCGCTTTATGTAAGTCAGCTTAAAGGCCGGGACCTCGTAAAAAATGAGAAATTAGTAGAATTAGTACAAATGTCCTGGAATTGTAAAAGAAAAAAAATCGATTTTTAAAAACCATTTAAAAACATTTTATTCCTAGAATCTCTGATTCTGCTGCTGTGTAAAACGAAGCAACAGTTTCTCTGCTGACCTCCTTCTGACAGTTACGTAACAGTCACAGCACAATCCTCTTTAGGGTTTTTTTGGGCGTATCAAACAGACGGAGGTGCACTGCAACACTTCAAACGGGCCGCGCTCTGGTGAAAGCTTCCAGGTAAAATTCATTTTCTGCAACATTCGGTCCAGAATCCAGTTTTCCACTCAATAAGTGAGCAGAGATTCTTCTGCTCGCATATCTCTTCTGAAAAAAACACTTCAGCTGGATCTGCTGCTGGATTTATGGACTTTCTCTCTGACAGTTGAAGAATTTTAAGCTGTAAATATATCATTAGCTGCATGAAAAAAACACATAAAATATGTATTGGTAGAAAATCTCAGTTTAAGTTAAACAAACAGACGCTTTAGCAAAGCCCAGAAAGACGTCTGTGCGTGAAACAAATGCAGCAGCAGACAAAAACAAAGTATTTCAATATTTAAAAGTTAAAGGAGGAATTAAAAATCATTTAAATATAAAATAAAAGAGAAAAAAAACGATTGTTATTAAAACTGCAGTTCTGAGGTCATCAGGGTTTCTACATTCTTTCAACCTTTGTATTCCAGTCATCTAAATTCTATTTCTAAATGCGGTGAATCATGGTGACATCAGGTACAATTATTATGTGGTTCGTCTTGTTAAAATATCCCGATTTTCTTGAGCTCAGAGGCAGGACATGTTCAGTAAAGAAGAGTTTTGTGATGTTTTCAGAGAAGCAGTGATCTCATATCAGAGATGTTAGCATAGACCCAGACACGGTGAAAAGAGTCTATTCAGGGTTTACTGACAAAAGGTAAAAGCAGCTACAACGTTAAACTGAAATAGTGAAACATATTAGTCATTTCTATAAGAAAATATTTATGAGTTCCAGTAAGAGTTTGCGGTCTCCTGTAAGTTAGAAAATCTTCATTATCTTCTTAACAAGTGAAACTATTTGTATTCTCTAACGAACGTCAGAATATTTGAAGCCTCTGGTGAACATAAAAAACATTCACAGCTCGAGGTAAATGTGAACATATTCACAGCTCCAAAAGAATGTGAAAATATTAATAGTCTTGTGAAAGAGTTTGTAGTCTCTGATGAATGTGAAAATCTTTATTGTTTGTAAAAATATTCGTTTTCTCTGATAAATATTTGTAGTCTGCAGTGAAATACTTTGTAATCTCCAGAAAACTCTTCATTGTTTCCAGAATATATGAAAATATATTCATAGTCTCAGTGAAAGTGAACGAGTTTGTAGACTCTGATGAATGTCAAAAGCTTCATCATCTCCAGGATGTGGAATAATATTTGTTAATGATAAAACATTTGTAGCCTGTAGTACGTGTGAAAATATTCGTAGTCTCAGCTGAATTTGAAATACTTAATAATCTCTGGTAAATTTGAAAATCTTCATTGATTTTTTTTTGTTTTTCACTAAAAGAAAGAAAAAGAAAGTCTTCATTGGTTCCATTGAATGTGAAAATCTTCGTAGTCATCAGTAAATATGAAAATATTCTCTGGGATCATGAGGTATTTATAGTCTCTGGTAATTATGAGAATATTGCCCAGTAAATTAAGAAAAGTTCTTTCTTCGTTTGGTTTTCATCTCAACTGCTCAAAAAAACAAACAAAAACATATATGTGTATACACTGAAAAAACAAACTTTTTGCATCAGTAATATATACTTAATTATTCCTCATAATATTTACATAATAATTCAAATATTATGCAAATACTTAGATTTTTCTAGTAAAGAAGTTAAGTTTACTTATTTTTATGAGTAATCAAAAATGTTGATAGTTTATTAGTAAAATCTACTTTACAAATTGTAGTAATCAATTTTGGAGAATTCAATAATATTATGTAAATTTTATTAGAGAAATTGATGTTCGCTCTATTTACTTAAGATTTGATAATAACCGTACTTGTGGATGTAAGTACATTTTACTAGATTGTTGTTGGTAGTTTTTATATTCATAAATGCAGTAAAATTTCATCAATAATTTTTAGTGCAAATTGTTACGAGGATTTTCTTAAGTAAATCTTATTCGTTTATTTTTCGGTGTAATTGCCAGAGAAGAGTTTAGGAATTTTATTTATATAAAAACTCTAAAGTTCTGAAGTTTTTCCACAAACTTAAAAAAATTAAAAAGCTACACTTAAAAAATAAGAATGAGGACATGAATGAATCCAGTTCTGACTGAGTGATTTAGTGGTTAATGTTTTTTATCTTTATTATTTCAAAGTTAAGAAGAGTCTGAGTGTGATTTCCTGTTGAACTTTTTTCTTGGTTCAGGATTTTATGATGTTCTCTTCCTGATCTGTATTAGACGTTTGGTTATTTTACTGCTTCATGTTCACATTCCTCCTAGATCCTTCTGAGTACGGTGGCCCTGAAGTTCAAATCTCATCACCAAATCACTCAAAGCAAAAACAGTTTAAAGACTATAAAGACAATCAAAGCAAAACAAATATCTAAAAAAAACCAACGTGATAGTTTATAAAATAAAATTCAAGAAACCAAAACGTAAAAAACAAAATAAACATTTAAGAAAACAAAATTATTTCCAGAAATAAAATGAAATGTTAAAAAAAATATAACGATAAACTGGTTGTGTTTTGTTTTTAAAATGAAATTTGTAAATTAATTTTTCTTTCCAAAATGTTGTTTTGTTTTTTTACAAGTAGTAGGTTTTGTAGAACATCTCTGAGATGATGAAGACGTTTGATGACATGTTGGGTATCATCATCCAATCAGTGACGTCCCATAATACTTTTGCCAGTTTCTATTGTGTTTCTTTTTCTAACATTTCATTTTTTTCTGAAAATTTCTTTCATTTTTGAAATTTTTTTTGTTTGTTTTTATTCTGTTTTCTAAAATTTGTTTTGCTTTTTTAATTGCTGTGATATTTAGAATGTTTTTTGCGTCAATCAATTTGAACTTCAGGGCCACCGTACCTAAAAGTTCTGAAAAAGCAACAAACAAAATGTCATGAAATCATTTGAATAAGAGCTGGAAGAATCAGCAGAAGAATCTGCTTTGAATGATCAGAAAAGTTTAAATTTATTAGGTTTTAGTTTGTTTTCTGACGTGTCTGTCAGCATTTATGATAATAAAATTATTTTTCCTGCGTTAAGAAAACACATTAATCGGATGTTAGGTTGAGTTTTCCCTCCAGGATGAGGCAGACCGTAGAGAGGAACGCTTCATGATCACTTATTACCTCAAGGTGACCCCATGATTACACGGCGTGTTGGCTGCAGCTCCTGATTATACGTTGATGACGGCATCTCCAGAGCTGGACGCCGGCGGCTTTAAGTGGAGGACTATCTTCAGAGTGCGGAGCGAGCAGACTGGTTGTTGCAGCGTCAGCGTGAGGAAGAGCCTGAAGGTGAACGTCTTGATGAGGAGCTTGATCTGTATTCTGGTGCTGGTGCTGGTAATGATCGTGGCTGAAGCTCCAACATCCACGTGATGCTGCGTCCACACCTTTGAAGGGTGAAAGCTTTAAACCACAGAAACCTTTGGTGACTTCCTGCTTCAACATTTGCTCTAATGAATTCATCCGTTTTCCTGCTCTTTACATTAAGATCCAGAAAATCTGTTCATTCTAAAGCCTTTGATGCAGTTTTCACTCCTAGAAATAAGACTTTAGTGCATGAATTAAACCTCATTTTTATACTTACAGACTAACATTTAAATCTTTTCTTCTTATGCATAGTTCAAAAGAGGAAAAATAGAATTAGATTTCTGCGTGGGAACAACAAAACAAATCAAATGAATCACAACCTATCTCTGCACTTGTGCTTTTCTTACGGTTACATCGACTTTTCTTGTTTTTCTGGACAATTTTAGAGGATTTAGTTTCAGAATAATCTGAGTTTTTTAATTGTTTTTGGAATCATAGCAAACAGGAAATGTTCAAAAATCTGAACTAGAGAAGTTCTGAGAACATGCTGAGGAAGAGGAGATGAAAAACCTTCTTATCTGCGTCTGTCAGAAAACTGATAAACAAACCTGAAAGCTACGATGCAGAAATGTGTGTTTATATTCAGTCTTTTTTAATATCTTCTTATCTTTCTTGTATGAATGAATAAAATGGTTTATTTCAAACAATCAGCTAATGATCCATAAAATAGACACATATGACATAATCAATCACAAGTAGATCGCTTGAAAGGGAGAGGAAGAAAGCGAACTTATATAATCCGTTTCAGGATTTAATATCAAATATTTATACCCTACAATCTTAGATTTAGTTCTTAAGGATCCTGAAGGAGCTTTCACACCAAACGTGATTCACGCGGTAGAGTCGGCTCTGATGTTAGTCAACAGTTCAGGTGCGCTCTCAGGTGAATTGAAGCCCCGCGGCGCGATATGAGCGACCGGCGCGAAGGTCTGCCAGCAGCTCAGTTTGAGCGACGAGACGCGAACTGGGCGGCACGGCCAACATGTAAATACCTGAAGTTTGACAGGTCGTTGTGTCTCATCAGGAACTCAGCTTTGAACACGTGACGTTTTCAGTGACTCGATCAGGTAGAATACGAGTCCAAAGGGAGCGTTTTTGTCCAGAACTTTTATCTTTTTCCTTTACCCGTTTGAGCCGCAGGTTCTCAGAGCTCATCCAGCTACTTTGGGAAGAAGACGGGAAAAACTCTGGACAGATCGGCGGCTTTTGCTCCCGAGGCGGAGCTCACTCGCCCGATATAGATAGAGAGAGAGAGAGAGAGAGAGAGAGAGAGAGACAGGTTCGGAGGCTGCCGGTTCGGGCCTCATCGAGACATTTAGGAAAAAGGAAAAAGGTCTCCTAATTAGGATTACTAGTGGACAGAGTGCTTCAAGCTCAGCCACAGAGACACAGAAACACAGTGGAAGCGGCTGTCAAACAGACACAGCCCCTGTATCAGGAAAATCTATGAATAATAATCATGTAAACCCAAACATGGAGACATAACTACTGATGTTTTTAACTCTTTACAATAAATAAACATCATTCCTCGACATCACGTGTCTTCCATTCATTCTAAGTGACATATCCACAGACAGAGCTGGTAGCTCCTCCCACATGCCGCCGAACTGAATTCACCGCGTGGCGAAAGAGGGGCGGGGCATGCGAACTTGTCATGTATGTTCGGTGTGAAAGTACCTTTAAGATCAGTGATGTAATTAACTTTCAAACATCCACAGACGGGTCATTTATACTAATCAGAACCAAAAATCTAAATAGACGATTATCATCAGGAAGGAATCCTCCACATTAATCAAAGATCCAAACACATCCAGACCATCATCACCAAGAATCCAAGACATATTCAGATGATTAATTATCATCTGAATATATTCCAGACTATGTATTTAGTAAAACAGCTTGTACTTAAATAAAGATCAAATAAAGAATCTGTGATATAAACTGTCAGAAATCAATGATTTGTAAAGAAAACGGTGGAAAATGAAAGACGTTTCTTGAAAGACGTGGACTAAATCTTACCCAGAATTCCTTAAAGCAACAATATTGAAACAGTGTCTCTTTCAGAATGAGTGATGCTGCAGAAACGCCGTCAGGACGACTGCTGGGAGAAGCTCTTTCTTCCTAAGGTCATAATTTAGGATATTTTTTATTCCACCTGTTCTCCATGTGTGGTTCTGGACTGTCCCCGCGGTTCTTTGGACCTGTAGACTTCAAAACGTCATTATAACCCCTCAGACGTGAACGTGTTGGTGACTTCCAGAAGGTCCGCCATCTTTTTGAGGATTCTTAGCTGCTTCATTTCGTCAGACGACTCCTGCTGGAGTGAATCCCCGTCGTGAATCCGGTTCTGGTGTGACGACTGAACTGAGCGGTACAGGAGTTCTTCCTGATCTCTGGGTCCTTTCCTTGAATAAATAAAAAGAAAAATAACAGATTTCTATGTTAAATAATTAAAATGATAAATGTATTTTATTCGGTGCATGAAACCTCTGTGTTCTTCTACCCCCCCTTCATATCTGCAGTCAAGGTCAAGTGAAGGAGATCTTCTTTGTCGCCGCCTCTCACTCAGGTTGACCTGCACACACTCACACAAGCACACAAAAACACACTGAGGTGGTGGGAGGAAGATCTTCACACTCAGACTGCATCAAACCACCTCCCTGTCTGTCTGCACAGCTGTCTGTCTGCACGTCTGTCTGCACAGCTGTCTGTCTGCACATGTGTCTGTCCGTCTCTGCAAGGCTTTCAAACACCAAGACTCTGTAAAAAAAACAGGCTTTCAGGATATCGAGCGGTCCAAACAATGGGGGGAAATGGCATTGGGGTTTCCATGGTAACTGCTGCATGCTGCTAAGAGGGCTGCTTTGAAAACATATGTCAGACTTGACTGGTTTGTTCTCAGTGAGCCTAGCAACAGATTCTCAGTGCAGCCTATCACACTGTCTCGCACTCCTGCAACATTCGACTCGCCGCAGCCGCCAAGAGGAGGAGGAGGGTGCTCCCAAAAGGAGGAATGATGCTCCTTGTAGAAGGAGGTAGAAAGCTGCTCCTTTTAGGAGGAGGTAGAACGCTGCTCCCCCCAGACCAGAACCTGGAGCACCCGGCTGTACGTTGATGTTTCTGCGGTTGAATAATTTATTCTGAATTTGCTCTCCTACCAAAATGTCTTCCTGGTTTTTACAGAACTTCAGTTTTTCTGACTTTTCTAACTTTCGTTGAGATGAAACTTAAAAAATCCTCAACAATCATGAATTTTTAAAGAATCAAAGTTCTGGTTCTCCTTCTGCTGCTGGAAACCTCTGCAGAGGTGGTGGGTGGGTTAGCGGTGGGTTTGTGGTGTCACTGCCACACAATGTGAGGAGCGTGGGGAGGTGGGGGGCAGGAGTAGAAAGAGAAGGAAGACGTGTGAAAATAATTGAGACGAGGAGGAAGAGGAGGAGGAAGAGGAGGAGGAGGAGGAGGAGGAGGAGATGCGCTGCAGCTCGACTCCCCCCATTGTCTGCCTCAGAATACAGGTGGCGCTCCGCGCCGAGACGCCTCATCCATCCCGTTATTGATCTGTGTCGCCCTTTCAGTTCCAGCACAGGGGCCTATTAGAGGGCTGCACGTGCACGCCCACGTGCACGCCCAGAGTACCGTGCTGCACACTTCCAGCTCCAGTCCTTTGTGATGTTTTGGTGTTTTAATGGGGGAGGGACTCAGAAAACATTGATGTGTTTCAGCCCCCCTTCATAAAAAAACCCCTTCCTCTCCATCACTGCGGTCTTTGGAAGGTCCACGTTTCCATGGAAACGCTCACATTGATGCAGGCTGGCTGGAGCAAAGGCGCGCTGGTTGAAACGGAGAGAAAGCTGAAGGGAAGGAAAAGAGGGATCACTGCAGATGGA
>NC_050524.1:3705725-3719017 GCF_002922805.2 Oryzias melastigma | reverse complement strand
AGGCGAGTCCACGAGTCCACTATGAACCTCCAGCCTCTGACCTCCTGCTGCAGGACGAGGGGGGAGTGGGGGGGCATCATAAAGAGATGTGGGCTGTCAATCATCACAGCTCTGGAGCCTTGGAAGCTGCGATAAAGTTTTCTGCAGTGGAAAACTCGTCAAACTCACCAACAGATTCCATTTGCTCAGCGATGGCTTAAATGAAATTGGCCGAGGATAAATAGGCAGTAATCTGCCCCCCAGTGGAAATACGTCTGAATCATCCAGATGGGGACAAGCTAGCAGAGAGAGCAGTGATAATTCTGAGTGAGCCAACATCCATCTGTTTAAACTATAACCAGACATGAAGCTGAAGAAGAGGAAGGACGCTCAGAGAGGAAAACAGAAGCTGCATAAAAAACATCCCATCCAAATAAACCCAAAATAAAATCAAAACCGTCTTATTCTACTGACACGAGGAGGGCGGGCTTTAGCTCAGAAAGAACAGCACAAAATGAAAAAAACATGAATTTGCTGCAAAAGATTCACCGCTGACAGCCACAGCGGCGAGCTTTACTTAACTATTGTTGAGGAGACGCAGACGCTGCGATAAACTCTACTTTATATTTTTCTCTAGTAAAATCATCCCGGTGCTCTTCTAATTATGATTAGCCTGTTTTAAGCAAAAATCAAAAAGCATTTGTCGTTTTTTAAGACATTTTCTGCAGAGCTCATCAGAAATTCTCACCTGGGTTGTGGGCGGGGCTTTTAGCACAGAAATTAGCTCTGCTAATCTCCCATCAGCCCTTTGTTTACGCTTATAGTACCTCACAAAATCAAGCTACATGTTAAGTTAAAAACACAGTTTTCATTGGAGTGGTCATTTAAGGAAGTAAAACCAGTAAATATTTACTTCAAACATCACCAGAAAACTGAATTTGTCTTTTAAGCCAAAATATTGTGACTGAGAAAGACAAAAAAAAAAAATCAAGTGAACATCTAGAAAGGTGTGTCATTACAGAGTGAAAATTTATATTTTAAATAATTTTAGTTGATACTGAAACTCATTCAAAGATTTTTACCGTAGCTTTTCCTTCAATCTTTTGTTTCTATAGATGTATTTTTATTGACTCATTTTGAGTGTGTTCTATTTTAGCAAACTCTAGAAAAGTTTTTGGTTAATCTAAGTGTTTTAAGAGCTTTTAATAATGGTTTAGCTTGTTTTTAATTAATTTTAAAATGAAGCTTTCGATTTAAAGACACTCCGATGAAAGTAATAGTTTTTATGTTTTTAAAGTTATTGTTTCATTTTTCTGATAATGGAGAACATAAAGAAAATTAAGCTCAAAATTACATTTCTGAGTATTTATCAGATGATAAAATGTTAAAAAGAATGTATTTGTAATGTAGAAAATACGCTGAGACTGTGTCCAAGAAACCGACAGAGATTTTTTGATTTTGGCTCAAAACGGCATAATCAGAATTAAAAGATAAATTTAAAAGTGACCTGAGAGAGACTTTAAGCTCTTTTACTAATATTCTATCATTCTGAAGTTTTTGCAGCATTTTTTCCGATTGATACAAGCTTTATATTTTGATATTTGACAGACTAGTTTACAACATTTTCACCTAATTTATTATTTTTTCTTTTAAAGTTTAACTTTTTGCTCTTACAGGAAATATCATTCATTTTTAGCTAGCTTAGCATGTAGCGTTTATTGATGCATTTGAACTATTTTTAACCTTGTAAAGACCACAACAGCCAAAATAAATTTAAAAAATTCACAAAAAACTCAAATTATTTGGAATTAAGAAATTCTTAAACCCTTTGCTGAGACTGACTAAAACATTTTTTCACTATTTTTTTTTAAAGAAATATAGATTGTATCAGTTATATTTCGTCAGGTGATTTAAGGTTTTGCCCACAACAACGTTAGCTTAAACAACCTAAACGTTGACATGAAAGTTCAAGAAAAAAAGCATGTTATTACTCAGATTTGATCAAGACAATTTCTAAGACGATGTAACTGTATTATAATGAATTTATTATCAAGTAATTTGCAGTTTTTCAATAGAGAAATGAGTCTTTTAAAGAAAGTGAACAACAATTCTCACCATAAAGCCTTGGAAATGTTGCTAAATTTTCCCACCAAAAGTGTTTTTGAGATTTCACGGAAGCTGCCATTTTGAAACGATCAGGAAAAGCCCTTCTACTGCCCCCAGTGGAATGATGATGAACTGCAGGGCAGAAAACATGGACCAAGTTGGGGTTAAAGTCAAGTTTTGATCGTGCTTATGAGGAAGGAGTCTCAAAAATACAAATGATTATAGGGAGGAGGTCCTCCATTTTCCCCTTTAATCTTTCAAATGTAGAATTTTGGAGTTTATTATCTTCTTTCATTTTATAATTTTACACAAAAATCTTCAACAATTTCAGCTATCTTCTATTTAATCTAATCCAACATTGTTCATTGTTTGTCTCCTATTTTCCCTTTTTGTTTTAACTGTTTAGGTAGAGAATAGATATATTATTTTAACTTTTTTTTTTATTAATACCACCCGTCTAAATCTGGACAAAAAATACAATTTTCATTTTTAATCGTTAGTTTTTTTCCGGCTTGATTAGAAGTGATGAGAGTTTTCTCTCCGATGTGATTGTAACCGTGTTTTTTGTCTAGCAGGAATGTTTCTTTTATTTGTGTGTTTCTCGGTTCCACATGTTCCCCCATGTTTGGGAAGGTGGTTGTTGTTCTTTGGCAGACGTCCCACACATCTGTCCCCGTCCTCATAAAGAGTATTTCTGCTGAACCTGCAGCTGAACTGATCAAATTTGCTTTACAACATTTGAAACACAGAGAAAAGAAAGAAACGGCGGCGCCTTTTCCCCGTCCAGCTGTTTGCCAACCTGCTTCTCTGTTCGTGACCTCAGTCAAATCTGCTGCCATTTCTTTTTCTGTTGAGGCAGAAATTCATAACAGAAACTCACCAGCTGCTCTGGGTCCAGTATTTAGGAGGTTCTGGAGAATAAAACTGTTTTAAGGACACTGTAGTTTTAGACTATAATTCTTTGAAAATTCTGAATCTGAACATTTTCATATGAAATTCCTCCAGTTTACTACAAAAACTACAATAATAGCTGAAGTAAAACACTTTTTCATTAAGAACATTTGAACCACATTTGACCCTTTAATAGCTATACTGAGAGCCTAAAATGTTTAATATTAACAAATTTTTTTTTTTTTTCAATTTTTTTCATTTATCATTTTTTGGCTGCTGTTACCCCAAAATGAACAAACAAAAAAAGGTCAAACTAACTTCAAAGGCCCAGAAAAAAACTTTTTTTTGTATGTCTTCTCTTGATATGTGGTTTATTTTCAGATCTGTGTAGAGATTTGACTTTACAGTATATTATTGGTATTGTTTGTGTGAAGGAGATCTCCAAGCAGAATAAACAAACGTATAGATTTTTATTTCTTTATTTATGGAATCTAAATCATTAAAGTAATACATCGGGAGAATCTAAATCACTTCTGTCTTCAGGCTTGAGTTAACACATTGTTGTGGTAATAGAAAAATTAAAATAATTAAAACTAAATGAAAATTTTAATAAAAAAATATTTTTAAAAGTTGTTTATTAGTAAATCCCATTAAAACCAAATTATTTATCCAATGACTAACTTGTGGCAACTATGGTATTTTCTGGAGTATAAATCCCACCAGAGTATAAAACTAATTGTTTTATACAAGTACAAGAACAAGTACAAGACTGGAGTAAAAGTTACAGCAGCCAAACTGCATAATAAAGAAGATAAAACGATCATAAATTGCACTATGTAAAAAAAAAAAAAAGCAAATTACACCCCCAAAAATACAGTGGAATTTTTGGAGTATAAGGTGCATTTTTAAAGAAGTAGATTACAGAGAAAAGGACAACAGCTAAAATGCTATTCTGGTTTCTAGAGTAGCGAACAACTCACCAGTTTTCTTCTTGTATGTTTATCTTTAGCACTTTAGTAACTGGTGCGGCTAAAACATCATTTGTGTTGGTTTCTATCACTTTCAGAGAGACTTTTGCAGATCATGTTTTAGTTTTATAACTTTTCAACACTGGAACTTTAGAGATGTTGCCGACAACACCTAAATAACATGTTTTTTTTTTCAATTATCTTTTTCTAAACTAACTTTACCCGATTAGCTGATTCTGATGAACACTTCAGAATCCAATGAAAGTAGAGTAACAGTAAATACAAGAATGAGAAACTCTTGAGCTAAAGCTCTGGTTTAAAGGGTTAAAAGAAAGCAAAGAATCAAAGATTTAAAGTTTTTTGACAACAGGATGTACATTGGTGTAAAATTTGACTTTTTTAACATAAGAGTGAGTGGAAAATATCTCCTTCTGACCCCAAACTCCAGTGGTTCATGCAGGAACTGCAGCATTTGGAGGCTGGAGGCTTAATGCTGATATACCTGATAGAGGAACATTGTCAAATAACTAAATTTAAGAGATCTCGTTCATAAAAGCTTTAACTTTATTTTGGGATGCGAGCTAAGAAACCAGATCCAGTAAATAAAGAGAAATGAAAGATTATTATTCGCTTTGTCTGCAGTCATGATTTTATGTTCAACAGTTTATGGTGGTTAACCCTGAAAACCAAAACATTTGGACTGACACTCTTTTATTCACAAAGAGCTTCATATTAACTGAATGTTTCTTAGCTTCTTGGGTGATTTATGTGTCTGGAAGTTTCTATGATCCCAAACACAGAGAAAAAGCTGATCCAGTGGATCTATGCAATGATGTTTATAGTTTTTATGGCCGGAGAAACTTAATAAACACATTCAAGTCCAACAAGTTTATGTCTTTGCATGTAGACCTTCATCTTCATGATGATGTCAGGTGTTACGTCTCTTCATTAACCCGATCTGATTCTGTTCTTTTCTAGAACTTTACGTTCATGCAGCAGAATTACTCAAAGGTTGTGTCGTGGTCCAGGTGGATTCTGATTGGGTCTGCTGCAAAGTGATAATGGACACAGAGAAAAGAAATTCTGGTCAAGTCGACAAGATAACCAGAAGAACAGAAACTTGGAACATTGGGGGAAGACGTTTCTCCAGAGTTCATCACAACAGAGATCTTAGAACAATCCTCATATGTTTATGATGGACATGACAGGATCTCTGTCCCATTTGAAATGTTACTTTTAGTTTGTAGTCTGGAACGTTCAAGCCCCTCTGACCTTTTAACCCCGTCCTCTTCAGCCCGATCCTTGAGGTCTTAGCATCCCAAAAACCCGCTTTAAGACGAGGAGACGTCTCCTTCCAACCCGTTGATCCTCGTCTGTGGAGCTCCGCCCACTGCTGTTGCGTCAGACCGACTCCGTTGAGTGTTTTAAATCGCAGGTTTATTCAGGAGAGCTTTTAGTTGACTTGAGCCCTTTTTTACTGTGTTTTTAGTTGTTTTTATTACTTCTGTGTTTCGACTTGATTTTATGCTCTTTTTGTAAAACACTTTGTGATTCTTTCTGTGAAAAGTGCTACAGAAATAAAGATTTTCTATTCCACAAACAGCAATGTTGAATTTGATATGAAATAGTTTGTTGTCGGTCTTGTTTACTTTATTGTGTGATACAGTGAATATGTGTCAATAAATATATTTATTACACATTAACTGAAGAAAATGTTTGTTGATCAGAGTTAATGGTGGATATTTCTCTAATCAAAATGATCTCTAAACAATTTGTGGATTTTGTTTCTTTGAAAAACTTCATCCTCTGAACAAAAACAAGAGGATCAATTAACGAACGTGTCAAAAGTCAAGGCCCGGGGGCCGGGTCCGGCCCTCCAGATCATTTTAAGTTATTGTTATTAATGGATCGATGTTATCTTGAGCTCATTTTTAACTTGTATAATTTTGACAAAATATATTTTTATGGAGAGTAAAATAATGAAAGTTATTTAAGGTTTAAGTTGATTTATTCTGGAATAATATTCCTGCATCTTTATTATTCATAATTATGTTAAAAAGTTAAAGATATAGTTTTAGTGTTCAGTAAATGTTCATCCTGTTTGGCCCGCGACCTCAGGTGTGTTTTGGATTTCGTCTCCCTGTGTGATTGAGTTTGACAGTTGACTACTCGTCGTGGGAACAAAAACCACAGAATTAAAGTAACTGTAATTGATTGAATATTTATTTCTATAATAGGCAGATACACCGGACCTCCTTCACACACATTCAACACACCTGAGAGGAAACAAGAACCTTCCAGATCTTTCACATCTGCACCAGAAACCTGAAACTCTGCAGAACACAGAAAATTCTCTTTGTGGCGTTGAAGCTTCGTCTTGGATTCGGATTCTGTTGGCGTCTGTAAAACCCGGGAAGCGCTGGAGGGGGGGGGGCTTTACTACAGATGGTGAGCTGCGACAGCTCCAGAGGTGCCGGAGCTCATTAGGAAGCAGGAGCACGCTCCGGTGCGGAGCGGCGAGGGACGATGGGAGAACGGGGGAGACCGCCACCCAGAACCCGCCGCTGCCTTTGTGCCTCAGACTGCGGCAGGAGATCGGTTCTGTGTCGGCTCAGGAGTTCAGCCACAGAGATGACCTGGACTGTGGCGCCACCTTCCTGTCAGGCTCGTGTGGATGAAGGCTTCCCTGAATCTTGGGCTTGACGCCTTCAATCTGCTGGAGTGTTGTGTAAATGCGCGCCGTGTCGGCGTGGCGGATTTACGAGCCGCAGGCGGCGTTCCACGTGGAGGTTCATTCCTTCAGGGTGAAGTCACCGCCCTGACGAGGAACCACAGCCAAAAATATCTTCTCTCCTCATTTTATTTTAATTCTCTTCTGGGGGGTTATGTTTTCAGACACACACATTGACCACACGTCATTTCCCAGCAGCCCCTGCTGCCGGCCTCTCTGGATCCTGAGGAGAAAACGACCCGAACGCCGGTTTACAGAGGAGTCGTGGTCGCTTTGTTTTTCTTTTTCTTCTTTGCTGAACTTGGAGCGGATTCACACCAAGAGTCTGGAGGTTCTGGTTTGACAGAGATGGGCTCCACCTTCACCTCCACCTCCCCGCTAGGCTCCACCCCCTCCTCCACCTCCTCCCTCTCCCTGTCCCTCTTCTTCTTCTTCTTCTTCCTCTTCTCCGGAGGCTCGTCTGTCTGGAGAGAAACCGTCGTCATCTCGTCCACCGGCTCCTGTTTTACCTCCACCTCCTCCGCCTTTATCCGCCTCTTTTTCTTCTTCTTCTTCTTCCTCCGTCCTTCCTCCTCCTCCTCTTCATCTACGCTGCCTCCTCCGTCTGTGGCCACCAGGGGGCGCAGGGTTGTGGATGAGACTCCCTCCACCTGGTCTTCACCCACATATGTTGAAGTGGGTGTTTTGCTGCCGAACGGGAGGAAGCGCTGCTTGAGTCCGGGCGGGATGGACGGCGCCGGGGAGGCGGGGATCACCTGGGGGTTCTGATTGGTGCTGCTGTCGCCGTAGCTTTCGCAAACGTTCAGCTGGCCTGAGAAAGGCGGAGCCAAAACCAGCTGATCCTGCTGGTCGCAGGTGAGCAGGCGAAGCTCTGAGGTGCTCCGGCGGGACGCCAAAACGCTGTAGATCTGATGACGGCTCTCTGGACCCTCGGAACCAGGAACCTTCACGGTCCGAAGACCCGAGAGAGGAAGCTGGACGCCGCTGAAGCTGCAGGGTCACAGGAGGAGACGAGGTTAGAAACCTGAGACGTATTCCAGATTACACACGTTCAGGAGCCTCTGTGAGGCTGTGGTGGAGCGTCTGGCCCTTCATCTGATGACCTCATTCAATCGATCCTGCTGGAAAAATCTCAATTAAAACAGAAAATAAAAAAATAAATTTTAAAAAAATGGTTGTGTCTGAATTCCTTCACTACTCACTACAGTGCACTATATAGTGTGTTCTTCCTATTGTAATGCTGTCTGAATCTACAATTCCAAATCATGTGCATTAGAAATTTCCCAGAAGTCTCCACAAAAAGCCAACAGTTTAAAGTCGAGTTTTAGACGTGTTTTCTTCTTTTCTGGGGATTTAAGCTCAAATTCTTGCTGCACTAAAGAATCTAGAAGAAGGACGGCGGCGTGTTCGTACCGTCGCGGGTCAAAGCTGACCGGGGCTTTGATGAGCCACAGCTCCTTCTGGTCGTCCTTCAGGCCGTCTGCGGCGGCGCTGCTGCACGCCACATGACGGAAAGACACGAATTCGGTCGGACAATCGAACCTTAAAGTCTTCCCTGTGAAAAAAAAAAAAAAAAAAAAGAGAGCAAGAAGACAAAAACATGAACTCCAACAAACCACTGCAGCTTTTTTAAACGACTATTTGAAATCTATTATTTAAAACAAAGCAGATCAATCAGGTTAAAGCGAAGGAGGAAGATCCATTAAAGTTACTGTACTTCAAAGATCTGACATTAATATTAGAAGTTATTATCTTCCTCAATGTAGAATAAAACAGGGATAAACTACATTCTTGCTGATATTCAAATTAACTATAATTTTTAGCTTGTTTAAATCCTGACAGAAGCGTTTAAGGAAATCCAAAACCCAATTGTGGTGTACCACAAGGATCCATTCTAGGTCCCATTCTGATTTCATGCTGCTACTCAGTAATGTCTTTAGACGACATTAGAGATCCACAGCTATGCCGATGATACTCAGCTCTGTGTGACTATGTCTCTTGATCTAGATCCCACTGACAAACTTCCTGAATGCACTAAAAACTTAACAAGGACAAAACAGAAACTCTGAGCATCAGGCCTGAGGCTGACCGTAAAGAAACCACACTCAAACTTCCAGTCCACATCAAACCTGTCCTAAAGTCTCTGAACTGATTCTTCTTCTAGGTTTTAAAAGTCTTAAAGGATCAGGACGTTCCTGTTTATCAGATCTCCTCAGTCGTTACAAACCCTGCAGAACTCTTAGGTTCAGATCTATCATCTATACCCACAATGAGAACCATCAGAACCAGGACCCACAGCGAGGCCATGACCTTTACCTGTGGAAAAATGTACAAATCTGACCGTTTCTGCATCTGTGGAAATTTTTAAATGGAAATGAAAGACTCTTTATTTATTTATGTGCACATTTAAACTGAATAGTGAGGATAAACCCCCAGAGATGCAACATTTCATTTTCAAGGGGGTCCTCCATTTAGAAAATTAATAACAAATGAGAGTAGAAACCAAATAAAATAGTACAAACAGAGATTAAATACACATAACAAAACACACACTCACACATATATAGTACAGACTCTCAAGATCCACCCATACTCAACATGGCATTTTAGAAAGTTTAAATAAACACATTTGTAAAAAAAAAAAAACTCAACTGAGAAAAGAAAAAAACAAATCACAGACAGTGAAAGCTAAAGCAAAGAACTTCACACCTAAATCATTCATTTTAGGGCTGTGAACATTAACACATTAGCGCATGCGATTAATAAAAAAAAATTAACGCATTAATATGTATTAATGCAAATTAATCGAAGAAACAGTCCTTTGCTTTAACTCGGTTCAGGCTTCCACGGTGTACGTTCGGTGGGTATTATGAAAGAGATAAATATTCAATTTGTTTTTAGTATTTTATTTTTGTTATTTTTGTGGTTTAGATCACTTTCTCACAAAAAGCAGACTATTTGATCCACAGTCCGGTGTCATATTGTACAAATACATTTTATCTGGTAAAACATTGCGATTAATCGTGATTAATCCCAACACAAAAGGGCGATTAATCAGATTTTTTTGTATTTGATTGACAGCAGTAATTTGAAAAAAAAATGTTTTAAATGTAGAGTTTTGTGTGCGATTTCTTATTGGGACTCTTCGCACATAAGTGGTCGGCAAATACTGAGACTAAAACAGAACTTATAGCAATTAATCGCGATAAATTTTTCCAGGTTTGCGATTGATTAGTTAATTTTTTTTATCGATTCCCGGAAATTCATTTATATTTTTTTTACTTGACTTTTAAGTATTTTTATTCCCAAACTATCTGCCACAGCGTTCCAATCCAATGTTTGTCTTTTATGTTGTTGTTTATAGTCTCCTGTTTTATGACTTATAATAGTTTTTACCTACATTTATACATCTATTACGTCAAAAACCTCGTGGTGTATTAATGTTGATGACAAGGTCTCTTAAATAAAAGTGAGTAATTTTCCATCACGTGAAGGATGAAACTGAATTAATACTTTTAAAAGCAAAAATCTGCAAACATTTTGCAGCTTTGTAACAAATGTACAAATATTTTTTTAAGTACCAAACAAATGGAAACCATTGAGTACTACTGATAAATCTACTGAAAACCAAGTATTATAGTATTATTAGTTTTAGTATAAAACAAGTATTATTGCAGTGACGCTGCCTTATGAACTTTGTTTCTGTTTGTAACACAAGTTAACAGAGTAAATCTAAGTCTGTCTGACCCATCTCTGCACTGAAATAACTAGATAGCAGCAGTGGAGCTGTTTTCAGGAGCATCCATGTGTCTGGACTTACCGGGCTGTTTCGGCTCTTCGGCTGTTTCCGGAGCGGGATTCTCCGCTTCGTCTTCACTTGACGACGACGACACGTCTTTCGGCATTTCTGTGTTTTAAAAAAGCTGCAGTTTGCCAATAAAAATAAGTCTAAACCTCCTCGACTCTTATGCCCCAGGAAGCCGCACATGTGTTGACCAAAAGAAAAAAAAAAAAAGCCGTGACCTTTGATGGGTTCACTTCCGCTGCAGTGGTCGCTGTAGTTTTTGTTATAGTTGTTTTCCTGCTGTTTGTGTCGGCCACAGCTGAAGATTTCACTCCACCTCCCACAATGCACCTCGTTCCGTTACGTAAGGCTCAGGCGTCAGTCAGAGAAACGGTTGACAGCAGCGAGCGTGTAGGCCGAAGCTGGTAAACAACGCAAACGTTTGGGAAAGGAACGGAAACGGCGGCGGTGTTCGGGTTCGGGTTCTTTCGTTACGATGTCTAACGTTGTTTTACGGTGTTTCGTGGTCCGTTAGCGGGTTTTTGTCAGCAGAAGAGAGTCTGCGCACCTGTCAGAGCTAAATAGGTTAACCTAGCTAACCTGAGCTAGCGCGAAGCTAGTAGCCCGCCCAGGTTAGCTCAGGTAGGCGGCCGGCCATGTCGTCGCCCTCCTCCTCCAGGCGCCAGTGGTGCTACCTGTGCGACCTGCCGAAGATGCCCTGGACGGTGGTGTGGGACTTCAGCGAGGTGGTCTGCCGCGGCTGCGTCAACTACGAGGGCGCGAACCAGATCGAGTTCTTGATCGCGAGCGCGCGGCAGCTGAAGCGCTCCCACAGCATGCAGGACGGCAGCGTCCGCTCGCCCGGCCCGTCGCTCAACAAGCAGGGAGCCCCCGCCAGAGGAGAGGCGGGGGCGGACGGAGCCCGGCCGCACAACGAGCGCTTCGACCGGGGTGGCAGAGCAGAGAGCGGCGGCTCCACGGCCCGCGTGCCGCCCAACGGGCTGCACCGCGACGGGCAGCCCGCTCCGGAGGTGAACCGCCAAAGCCCCAGCCTCAGCCGCAGACCCATGCTGGGGGCGGCCATACCCCCCAGTCTAGTGACTCAGAGCATCGCGGGGATCCCGCACGGGCTGTTTGCGGGCGTGCCCGCGGGTCTGACCGCCAGAACAGCCCCCATGAGCAGCCCCATGATCTTCCCCGCGCCGGTGCTGGCCGAGATGAGCCGGCGGCAGCAGCTGGGCATGGGCATGGGGATGCCCCCGTTCATGACCCAGGAGCTGGAGCGGGAGCTGAACTCCTCACAGAGCAAGGTGCAGGCGCACGCCGCCGCCACCGTGACCGGCAGCAGCTCCAGCAAGACCCTCCCCTCCTCCTCCTTCTCCATGGCCGGGGGTGTGAGCCAGACCAGCCCCAAACCCGCCTCATCGCCAGCCAGGCAGCCACGCCCCCCAACCGCCAGGTCCGGAGGGGAGCCGCTGGGGTCCAGCACGTCGGCGGAGGCCGCCACGACGGCCGCAGCTTTACCCAACAGCGGGGCGTCCGAGCAGGGAGGGGCATCTGCCAGCAGCGCCCACTCCGCCGGAAACACCCTGTCCTGCACCCTGTGCCACGAACGGCTGGAGGACACCCACTTTGTTCAGTGCCCATCTGTGCCGGGACACAGGTCGGTCTGCCGCCAGCGCCTCCTTCACGCTTCACATCCGTCCTCCTCATTACCCTCTCCTCCTCCTCCAGGTTCTGCTTTCCCTGCACCAGGGTGTACATCCAGAGCCGGCGGGGCGACGGCGAGGTGTACTGCCCCAGTGGGGAGCGCTGCCCTCTGGATAACTCCCCCAACAGCCCCCCGTGGGCCTTCATGCAGGGAGAGGTTTCTACCATACTGGGAACGGGCGGAGCTCCTGCTCCCGCAGGTGGAGCTGCCGCAGGCCAAGCAGCCGCAGCCGGGTCGGGCCCCTCAGCGCCGTCTGCCAGCGCGGACGTCACTGTCAAGAAGGAGCGAGAGACGTGATGTTTAACAGGCAGGTCCTCCGTAAACTCAATCACACAAGGGGCCAAAACGAAAAACACAGCTGAGGTCGTTTATGAACATTTATTCATAAATTTTAAAACTTTAAAACCGTAACTTTGAAACATAATTATGAACTAGATAAGTAGTATTACCTGTGATAATGCTAGTGTGAATGCTGTAAGCTGAATTTGATACCCGAAGATGCTGAAATTGATAGCTAGCTAAAATATTAGCTAAATGCCAAATTAGCCTAAAAAAGCCCAGATTAGCCAAAACAGCTAGCATGTAGCTGAAATATTAGCTAAACTCCAAAATAGCCTAAAAAATCTTAGTAAATGCTAAAATAGTCCAAAAAGCTAACAGAATGTCAATTTTTAAAACTAACTTTTTAACATAATTATTAATAAAAAGACAGGAATATTATTCCAGAATAAATCAACTTAAACCTTCAATAATTTTCAATATTTTATTCTCCATAAAAATATATTTTGACAAAATTATACAAGTTAGAAATGAGCACAAGATAACATCCAGTCATTAAAACAATAAAATAAAATGATCTGGAGGGCCGGATAGAATTACCCTGAGGGCCGGATCTGGCCCCCGGGCCTTAACTTTGACACATGTGGTTTAGCACCAGAGTATTTGAATTCAACCTTCTGCATCCTGATGCTTCTTCTTCTGTTGTTTTTCCTAAAAGTCGTAACGTCCGATCTCTCTTTTCTCAGAATCTCCTTCAGGACGAGGTTTATTCTCTGCTGAAGGTTCCAGAGGAGGAGGCGTGTCCATAAAGCAGCTCCCATCATTCAGCGGCGTTCTCAGCAG
>NC_050524.1:3682030-3705700 GCF_002922805.2 Oryzias melastigma | reverse complement strand
AAAAAAAAAAACCTCATAGTCTTCATGTAAAGAGAATGTAAAACGAAGCTTCTGTCACGCCGCTCGCCATCTGACGCATCGAGTTTACCCTCAGCATCCTTCAGACCGCAGGAAGAACGACGGCTGGGCTCAGACCTTCAGGTTCCTCGCCGCCGCTGATGATGAGGAGGAGGAATCTCCTCGCCATACTTCTCTGCAGACTGTTTTACCCCAAACGGTGCTTCGTGCGGAGGAGTCTGCTCTCATTTCACCACACAGACGTTCAGATCCAACGTTTGCCAACATGCTGGTATTTTGACGGACGAGTGCAGAACGCTAAACCCAGGAAGCTCCGGAATCTGCTTGAGATTTCCTCTTTTCTGTTCAAATTTAGACTCAAGTCCTCCTGGTTGTGATACTTTAGGATTGTGACGCTCTCATCAAGTGTTTGATTCTCTGCTGCTTTGGAAAATGACAGCAGCTGCAGCCAGGTCAGTTCCCCAAGTGACCACCAGGGGGCTCTCTACAAAACTGAATGTAAATCTGATTAAAAAAAACAACAAACTCAGTCTGCAGGTTTCATCGCCTTAAATCAGAGTTTAGCTCCTTTGATTGACAGGTGACAGTAGAATGGGTTTTTAGCCCCGCCTCCTCTCACTTCTGAAGGTTTGAGTTGAGTTAAAATATCAGCATTTTTGAACCTTCTGACTTCCTGTAAGCTGCGTTCACCTCTTTAACGACAATCTCCAGAGATAACAGAATCCTGATCCCATCTTTGTTTTAGATTCAATGATCTTTAAGGTTCCTCTGAAACGACGGATTTCTGTTGTAGAAAGTTTAGCTGAAACATCAACCAGAGACTCTCAATCGAATCCAGCCTACGCTTTACCCCGAATGTAACAGAGAAACGTCTCTATAGGATTATATTTTATACTAGAATGTTCCGTGTTGTATTCTGTAAAGACCCGGTAACCGTATATACGTGCAATCCCTTCGTCCTAGTATATGCAACAGTTTGAAATCTCCTCAAAGTTCTGGAACCTTCGGGGTTTTGAGACCGAGTCCTCAGCAGCGGCGGCGGCGCTCCGCCAAATCTGAGGGACAAAAACCGCTTCAGGTTTTGGGGCGGATTCTGCCCTTTGAGCGGGAAACGTCTGTACAGACACTCACAAACCAAAGGTAAATTCAAGGCCAACCTGATGCTTCTGGATGTACATGTTTTTAGGAAACAGATAAATGTATAGAAAAGTCCGCATTTCTAGACCAACAAGTTCTACTGTTCTGGGATTCAAAGCTCGCCGCGTTCAGCAGGGATCAAAAAACAAAAATCAGATCTTTGTGGTTGAAGTTTGATTATGCACTGAAACGTGATGCAATCCCTTGTTAAGTGCCTTTTGAAGATGTTTACCATCAGGTGTGTCCGGGATCCTCAGGGGAAGTCGGGGTGACGAGGACTCTGCATCGCCGAGTCCGCCGCCGGTTTGAGTTCCCTTCGCCGAGGCGGCTTTTCCTTTCCTCTGAAGCTTTGTGGGTCGGCGGTTCTTTTTCCCGTTTCTTCTGTTTCTGTTTGTTTTACTGCAGCTTCATGTACAAAATAGAAATAAACAGGATGGACAAACCTGTGTTTCTCCCAACACTATTAAAGTCTGCTCGGAACTTTATTTTGAACATTTCTTCATCAATTTCTTCCTCAAACTTCCATCATCCACCCTTTCAAAATAATTAAATGTGTGTAAAAGTTTGTGGACCCTCCAGAATTGATATGCCCCGCCCCCTTTGAGAAACTGAGACCTGACGGTGTCATGGATCGTTCACAATCATCGTATTCAAAGACGGGTGATTTAAATCTCAAAGATTTGAAATAATCTGAGTCATGTGACCTCGCTCCAACAATCAGCATCGTGGGTTCTTCCAGCTGTTGTCTAGAACTCTGAAAATAGTTGATGCTCACAAAGCAGGAGAAATCTGAGAGGAGAGCAAAGCGTTTTCAGATACGGTCCTGTCACCATTTTGTCTGACGTCACCGTGAAAGGGTCTATCAGCAGCCCGATGTTATCTTGGACTCATTTCTAGTTTGTATAATTTTGAAAAGAGAGTAAATTGAAAGTTATTCAAGGTTTAAGTTGATTTATTCTGGAATATTATTCCTGCCTTTTATTATTCGTATTTATACTTTTTATTCATATTCATATGTTAAAAAGGTACGGTTTTAAAGTTTTAAAATTATTCTAGCTTTTTGGACTATTTTGGCAGTTACTAAGATTTGTTTAGGCTGTTTTGGAGTTTAGTTAATATTTCAGCTACATGCTAGCTATTTTGGCTAATTTAGGCTTTTTTATTCAGTTTTTTGGGCTATTTTGACATTTACCAATTTTTTTCAGCTACATGCTATTTTTGTGTTTGTTTCTTGGGGTAATTTAGCATTTAGCTAATATTTTAGCTTGCTATCAGCTTCAGTATCAGCTTTAGTGTTTTTAGTTATCAATTTCAGTATCTTCAGCTATTAGCACTAGCATCTTTAGCAGCCAAATTCAGCTTATAGCATTCACTCTAACATTATCACAGGTAATGCTATGTAACTAGTTCATAGTTATGTTAAAAAGTTATGGTTTTAAAGTTTTAAAAATGTAGTTTTAGAGTGTTCAATAAACGTTTATCCTGTTCGGCCCGCGTCCTAATGTGTGTTTTGGATTTTGGCCCCTTGTGTGATTGAGTTTGACACTCCTGCACTAAAAGAACTTCTAATCTGTAAACTGATGCATGTAGAAGATTTTTCCATCTTTTATTTGGTTCTTTATTCACAATAATATACAATTTTCTCTGGAGGGCCCAAACTCTCATTCTCCACCAGAAGAAGACCAAGAACAGGAAGTGGGTTTCTTTAGAGGACAGCAGAACTCTGGGGCTCAGAACCAACCAAACAGCATCTCTGTGGTGGTACTACAACAGGGTTTCCTTTCAAAATAAGAGTCTAAACCTGCAGAACCCAAGAAGCTTTTTTCTTCTGAGCTTTCAAAATTCATTTGACAATTTGTTTTTGGTTTCACTAACAGTTACTATAAAATAAAATGCAAAAAACTAAAATAATTAGAAATAATTACAACTTTAAGGAAAATAAAAGAAAGTGAAAAAATACCCACAATCCAACACTTCAGTTCTCCTTTATTTGCATTCCAGTGTAAATTTCAGATGAGTTTCTTTAGACAAACTGCTGAAGTTATTTATCTTAATGAAGACGTAAAGATGGAAAAACACATTTGTTTGTGTTTAGTGCTGGTCAGACAAACACAAATCAGTAAACAGCTGGAAGAGGTCTGAGAAACAAAAACAAATAAAGTTACTTTTTTTCATTTCCCCTCTAATATTCATTCAATTGATTATTATGATTAGTTTAATCAAAATCGGTCCCAAAAAGGATGATTTGAATCCACTTTGTGAGTTCTAGTTTGGTTTGAGCGCCACTAGAGGGCGCTGGTGGCCACAGAGCGCCTCCTCCTCCTCTACGTGAACACTGAGGAACGCGCGCCTGCACGTGGCTTCGCGCCAGTTTGAAGACTTTTCGAAAGTTCAGACGGTCGACATGAAAAGGACTCCCGATCTGCCGCTTCCTCCATTACTGTGCGCTCATTACTGCCGCCGTTAAACCCGTTAGAGGACAATCAGGGAGGTGTTAATGAATGATGGAGGGGAGGGGGTTGAGATTTAAAACAAGACAAAGTCAAACTCTGATTAAAGAAAATAAATCAAACCACAATCCAGACTGATTTCATTAGATTTTCTCCATTTTGTTCATTTTAAAATAAAATAATGAATCTTCACTCTGAGATTCTTTTCTTTAACAGTATTTTTTATTCTCTCCCACCTCCTGATATTTCCTCTGCGTCTCTCCCTCGCGCTCTAATCCCGTTGACCTCCCGCGTGCGCATCAATTAGGCCTCCATTGAGCGGCTTTGACATTCACGCGCCTCCGTCTGCGCCCGGCCTGATGTGTATTCCTGCAGAGGAGGCCGCGCGCTCAAGAGACAAAGAGGATCCAATACGCACCCGGATCCAGACCGAACCTCTCCGTTTACGCGCACAATCCTGCGCGTAAAACCGTCTCCAACAAAAATACAAACTTATGTATTTAAGCCAAATATTTATTTAAAACTTTTTATTGTTTATTTTGGCATAAAATCTGAACCATGCTCATACTCAGACAATGTTAAACATATTTTTATTTCTAATATTTTGATATTAAATGGCGCTGACTACATTTGTTTGAACCCAGGATTAGAGTGAGTCTGCGGGGCTGAGGGCTCTCCTGCCCGGGTGGCCCCTCAGCACGCCAGGGGGCCACATCGGCCTTTTGGCAGGGCCCTTCCTGGATCCAAACTCCTGGTATTCAAATGTGCGGAGGCGGGACCCGCCGCACCTTATAAGAAGGCTGCGTCCGGACATCTGCAGTGTTTGCGCGCCGCTGCTCCTCCGTGCGTCACAGGCAGACCGAGGCCCGCGCGGCCACAGGAAGAAACGGGCCACGAGCAGAAGAAGTGAAGAGCAAAACAAGATCAAGGTTTCCAAACATGGATGACTAACACTTTTATTGACTCACCTGCAGGAACACGCAGACGCATTTCTGCTGAGAACGAACGGAACCAACTTTTTCTCTGGATTTTTTTTCTCTGCTGAGGATTTTTCCTTTTTTGGGTTGATTTTTCCCAAAGATCTTCTCAGAGATAAAAACGATTCTTCTTCACAGACTTGAGTTGGGGATGTTGAGCTCTGTGAAGATGGAAGCGCACGATTTACCCGAATGGAATACAACTTTCTACAGCGAGGCCAGCGAGGTAAAGCCACGTTTGCGCGTCACATCTTCACGAATCCTCCCGCAATAAAAAAAGTTTTGATAAAGTTTCTTCTCAAGATTTAAAAGACGGAAACGTCCAAAAGAGCGCGCGCGGCTTTGGACGATTTTTAGAAGCATTTTGAAGATATTTAAACTTCACCGACGAGTTCATAAACAAAAATGTTTCTTTTATTGAGACAAAAAATGGTTTAGCAAAGCAAAACAAAAAAAAAAGAAAAGAAAAATAAATTATTTTCCACGAGTTAAATAAACATTTGACATTTAAGAATCAAATTTAAGATAAATGTACTCAAAAAGTCAAATCTCTTCTTCTTTTTTTGCTTGAATTAATTCACTCAAAGTCGTTGATGAGTTGTTTTCCTTCACTAATTCAATTTGCCTTAATTCCATCAGCAGCTTCTGATGAAATTATCACGGAGAAAAGAGTGATAATCTTCTACAATCAGTGAGCGCGCTCGCGCCTCGTGCTCTATTTCCGCTCCAGAATATTATTCTCCCTTAAATAAAATGTTAGGATTCCGGTAAAACTGTGAGAATTTCCGCGCAGCCGCAGCGGAGGCCGCCCGAGGCTCCGTGACGCGCTTTTTACGCATTTTCAGGTTAACGCGTCCGTGTGAAATCCACGTCCGCGGCGCACTGAGAGCCTCTTTGTGCATTGATAAGCGGAGCTGCTTTCCTCACACTCGTAGAAGTTGCGTCATTTTTGAAAAGGTTGTCTAAAAGTTTTGTTTTTCTCCTCCAGATGTATTCCTCCCCCGGCGCCGGCGGGCTGGGCTCCATGGGCTCCCTCAACAGCTACATCAACCTGAACGCCGCCGCCTCCCCCACCGCCATGAACATGCCCTACCCCAGCTCCAGCCTCAGCAGCTCCTCTCTGGCCCCCATGGGCTCAGGGCCCAACCACATGTCCCTGTCCCCCGTGGCCTCCTCGCTCAGCTCCGGCTCCCTGACCCAGCTGGGCCCTGCCGCTCCGGGCTCGCTGGGCCCCCTGTCCCACTACCAAAACGTGGGTCAGTCCATGAGCCAGCTGGGATACCCGTCCACCGGCTCCCTGAGCCGCTCCAGCCCCAAGGAGATCCCCCCGAAGCCCTACCGGCGTTCCCTGACCCACGCCAAGCCGCCTTACTCCTACATCTCCCTCATCACCATGGCGATCCAGCAGAGCGGCAGCAAGATGCTGACCCTCAACGAGATCTACCAGTGGATCATGGACCTGTTCCCGTACTACCGCGAGAACCAGCAGCGCTGGCAGAACTCCATCCGCCACTCGCTGTCCTTCAACGACTGCTTCGTGAAGGTGGCCCGCTCGCCGGACAAGCCGGGCAAAGGCTCCTACTGGACCCTGCACCCGCAGTCCGGCAACATGTTCGAGAACGGCTGCTACCTGAGGCGCCAGAAGCGCTTCAAGATCGAGGACAAGGCCTCCAAGAAGGGGGGCAAGAACCAGGAGGGGGGCTCCGGCAAGGGGAGCCACTCCGGGGACCACCTGGTGGAGAACCACAGCCCCGCCGGCGGGTCGGAGGGGCCTGACTCCGCCCACTCAGACAACTCCCACCCGGGCTCGTCGGACGACCAGCCCCATCAGAGGAACAGCCTGGTGCCTCTGGACTGCCCCCAGCTGTCGTCCTCGCACCTCCACAGCCCACCTGTCTCCCTGCCCCCCTCCTCCTCCTCCCTGTCCCTCTCCGGGACCTCCTCCTCCAACCCGCTCCTCCACCCGCAGTCCTTAGCCAGCAGCTCCCACCTCCTCCCCAGCCCCATGCAGCAGCACATGGACCTACAGAGCGACCTGAAGTCCCTGGACCCCCACTACAACTTCAACCACCCCTTCTCCATCACCAACCTCATGTCCAACGAGCAGAAGATGGACCTCAAGTCCTACCAGGACCAGGTGATGGCCTACAACAGCTACACCGCCGGCTCCCCGGTGGGGGCCAAGCAGATCTACGACAGCCCGGGCCCCGCCGCCATGGACTCAGGCGCTTACTACCAAACTCTGTACAGCCGCTCCGTGCTCAACGCCTCCTAAAGGGACTCACATGCGCACGTACACACACACACGTCTGTTTCTGCTCTAAAATGGACCCCCCGTCCCCGCCCCCCGCCTGGCTCTCGTCCAGCGGCCTTCACAGGACTCATCTGAGATGGCGGCCGCGTTTTTTTACCTCCTGGTTTGGGGGCCGGCCGAACCCATGAAGAGGACTCCTCTGTGTGAGTCGGCCCCATCCTGACTTTGTACAGAATGTAAATACAGGAACCGTGTGTGTGAGGGGGGGCGGGGGGACGTTTGCATTTATTTATGGAGGGAATAAATTTTAATATATCTTATGAAGCGCTCTGTCCGCCGGTTACAACCCAAATGTGAGTTTTTATCAGACTTTCTTCACCGTTTAATGTCTTTAACCTAAAGGAGCTCAAACGTTGAAAACAAAAACGCCTTTAGTTCACAAACGTGTATTACCCTGTAGCACCACATAATGTTGCCATAGCAACGTCATTCAAAAAGTGAGAAAAATATAGTTTTAGCAGAGAAAGAGAAAAGACTAAACTAGCCTTTGCATGATATCAAGATTTTAACCAAAATAAGCACAAATAAATCTTCTTATAAAAGTTCTCATCAAAACATAATTGTTTTACATCGCCATGGCAACAAACAAAATCGTTGATCTTGTAGCTTGAGAAAAATAAAACTCCCTTAAATAATAATTAAAAAAAAAAAACACCCCAAGGCGTTGGTTTGGAAATAATTTAGTTGTTTTGGTGTGAAACCTTCCTTGTGAATAATATAAGACAAATCATCTTTGACTCCGCCCTCAGGAATGTATGTTGCCGTGGCAACAGTGCCAAACACTGAAAGGCGTTCAATCCTACTTTTGTTTGTGTGTCTAAACCAAAAGAAAAACGTTACCAAACTGCCTGTTCTAAGCTGAATGTGCCAGTTACTGTTATGTCAGACGTATAGGCTCTGGAAGCCCAAAAACAATCAGTTGCTAAGTAAAAAATTAAACTAACTTTGACGCAGGAACACAAAAGTTGCTACAAACATTTATCAGCCCGAGACATGAAAAAAACTCAATGGTTGCTATGGACTATGTGCTTCATGGACGCTGTTATTTAGACCCACATGTTACGTCGAAGCCTTTCTAACGATGAGTGCAATGAAAACCTGAAACCAGAAGGAGCTTCAGCTGTTGTTAGTGGGCGGAGGGCCACTTTATGCCTCCTGCAGCTTTTATTTAACCCCAAACGGACGTGTTTCAGGTTACTTTTCTTGCAGGTGTTACTGACAGACAGTCGAGCTCATCATTTGTGTTACAGTCAAAGAAAAAAGTTTTTCTGATTAATTTGCTTTTTTTTTCTCTGTTGTCTTTCGCCATTCTCATCTTTTGTTGCCGGGCGGAAAGAGAAAAAGCTACTGTGGTAAAAATGTTTAAAAAAACGTTTGGTTTGTTCCCAAAGCGTTTCCTGCTGTGGCTGGAGAGCCGGAGCTCGTCGGTTACTCAGACATCAGAAGGGAGGAGAGCTGCACTATGGAAGGATTTACATACAGTACTTTGCACTATGGAGCTCCCACAGGCCAGGTGGGCTGATAGTGTGTGTGTTTGTGTGTGCGTTTTGGTGTGTGTTACAACAATGCTTGGGACCCTCACATTGTCAATGCGTCGACTCAATGGGATCAGGGTTTAAATGACCCCCACCCTCAAAAAAGTGCCTTTTCTTCAAACCGACGGCTGATCTGATCAGAGATCAACGCTATCGACCATCCGCTGAAGGATTATTCTGATCAACCGCAGGTCACATGACGTCCTTTGTGGAAGATTTCTGAGCTTCAGAGAGAAATGTCTTATTTAAGGTGTGTTGCTTTTCACACTGAATGTGTGCTGATATAATATATTGTGTTTTGGTTATTTTTCTGTTGGTTGAAATGTGATTGAAATGATTCTGTTTCTTTTTTTCTTATTAAAAAGGCATAAAATGTGGGGAAGAAACGAATTCTTTGGTGTGTTTGTCATCTTTTAAGGTGGAATATTGGAGATTCTCTGCAGGAAGTTTGTCCTTTTGTGCACCAACGTTTCAAGAACATCTTTTTGAAAAAAGAGCTTTTCCTTCATGTTACTTGCTGGGTGGATGAGCCAGAGCTTTTCTGGTCTCTGTTCGACATGTAGGACTTGTAGACGAGACACGGACAGAACCTCAAAGGGAACAGGAGGTCATCACGTGCACACATGCACGCACAGCAAGAGCAGTGCAAGAACGACCGACCTGTCTCTGACCCCGAACTACAAAAAAACCATCATCAAGCCGCCTAACATGGAGGAAGCTGGAGCTGAACTTCTTCCTCTTTGCAGGCCGAACACGTTGATCAACTACAGAAAATCAGACAATAAATACACTTCTGCTCATGTGCAGGGAGACCTAACCGGGATTGATCCGGCTCTCCTGTGTGATTTCCTGCTATTACAATCAGTAGTTTTCCTCATAGAGTGCCTGAACGAGCATCAAACCTCCAAGAAACTCCAGGGATATGGAGCGAAATTGGGGCCAATATTATTTATAACCTAAATAAGACAAATTTAAAAAAAATGTGGACATAAAAAATGTAAAATGTCAGATTTTTTTTGCTATTCTAAGATAAATGTGATTATTTTCCGCTTCAAATTTTCTGTTTTTTAGGTTCCAAAACTCAAAATTTAAATTTCAAAACTTTTTTCAGTTTAAAATCTTTTATTTCATTTTAAAATCTGAAAATTTCAGTTTCAAAACCTTTGGCCCCATTGTGGCGCATTGGCCAGGGTTAACATAAAGGGCCAATCAGAATCAATGAGGGTGGTAACTTCAGTCCCGGTGCGTTCACTGACTCTGAGAACTGTGATAATTACAGTCAGAAAATGTCTGTTTAGTCTCTACTGTCACAGTCTGAAATTGTCCCAAGACGGGGGTAAAAAGCAGAGTATTATGGCGTCCAAAACGCCGTTCTAGCCCGCTCAAGACTCCATCTTGTTACATGCAGGCATTAGAAACGTCCTTATGCTTGTAATTATTCAAATTCTCAGAGTCAGTGAACGCACCGGGACTGACGTTACCACCCTCATTGGTCCTTCGTGTTAGCCCCGCCCCAACGCTCCACAATGGGGCCAAAAGATGTGAAACAGAAATTTTCAGATTCAAAAGCTAAAAAAACAAGAGCTGAAAATGAAAAAAAAAAGATCTGAAATTGAAATTTTGAGTTTTGAAACCTAAAAAAGAAAACATTTGACACTGAAAATAATTAAAAAATTTCGGACATTTTTTTTTTCAATTTGTTTTATTTGGGTTTTAAATAATAATCTCCTCAATTTAGCTCCATACAGATATGAGACAAGAAAAAAATGTGTTTTAGTGATCCTGAAACAAAAACGGATTTCTGCCACATTCAGTCCAGATTCCTCCGTCTGCTGATGGAGATCGAGTTCAAACATGGAGGAAGCTGCGTGAATAAAACGCTCCAGATGAAATAAAAACGTCACTTTTGAAAGCTTTGGTCTGTAATCTGTAAGCTACAGACGAGATGTTTTTCTCATTCCAAAGAAGCAGCAGCTGTAGAAACTCTGGATAACAACATAAAAAGCATTTTGAAGGTTGTAAAATGATGTTAACACGTGGAAATAAGCTCTGCAAACAAGATTTGTTCAATTTAAGAAAAAACTTAGCGCGCAGAATTATCATGTACGCGTTTTTACAGATTAAAAAGGTTTTTTTTTCTCATTTAGAGGTCCCCAGAACAGCACATGAACCCATACAAGTGTTTATTTATAGAGATAAACAAGCTTAAATTATAACCAACAACATAAAAATGTCTGAACTGATCAACCGATCAATATTTTTTGATGCACCGACTCTCACCAACCGATCAGACCGACAACTTCATTTATTTAGGTGATATTCTTCTTTTGTGATTCATTTTATTTTTCTTCAGTCATTCCATCATTACATGAGAAAAACATCTTCAAAACAGAAAGGAAAACAGCTCTGCAACAGCTGTGTTATTATTAAAACATGCTTTCATTCATCATTTGTTACCTTTACAAAATTATTATTATTATTCACAAACAAAAAGTGATGTAAACCTTTTGCACATTTCTGACTCACTGAAGCTGCACAGAATCTTGTTCTCAGATTCAATATTTTGAATTTTTTTTTTAACTGACTCTTTTTGCTTTTGCTTTAGTATTTTTTTATTTTTTTTAACAAAATGACCTGATCTTTATTTTAAGTACAATAATTTTGCAAAGACAATAGTTAAACTGCAATGTAAAGTTTGGGAGAAAATGCCATTTAAAGAGCCTATACCGTGAAAATATTCTACTTTTAGAGATTTTTAGTGATTTATATTGTTCATTCCTCACTATAAAAAACCCCACAGCAGGTTTTTGATCCATTTAAGCATTTCTGAGCATTCCTCTGAGCACCAGCCCCTTCAAACTGAAAACACGCGAGTTCTCAAAAGCTGACGTCATAAAGTAAGAACAGCCCCTTCCAGAAAGAGTTGACACTACGACAGGGGAAAGTAGTTCATCTCCAGGACAAAACTTCCACTAAACTTTTGTTTTCTACAAATTGGAAATAACTGGTAAATCTCCAGTTAACGAATGGCGATGTAAATTCATCCACGTCTTTATTTCCGCTCTCTTCCTCTTACGTTTGCCAATCTCCAGCTCTGCATTAGCACGCATCAGTAACTCTTTAAAAATTAGTATCAGTTTTGTTTCATTTAACCAAGAGACAGTGTCAGAGTTCACCGATTACACAAGTTCGTTTGTTTTATTAGTCAGTGATGGTTTCACTGGACCAAAATGTGAGTAATGAGGGTTTCTATAGTCTAATAATTGTAATCTAATTACCAAAATAATCTGATTCATGACTGTATTCCATTACTGACCAAAGTAATTAAAGTAATTACAGTGACTGATTACTTTGTAATTCATTACCCCAGCACTGCAGAAGTGCTCTTATAGATTTGAAGTTTAGCTTGTTAGCATGTTAGCTTTTTAACACATGACTACTCTTGACATGCTGTCAAATATACTCTGTTACTAAGATAACTAACATTTACATGCGACTTTTTGATGATATTTTGTGGCTTGTTGGCCTTTTTCCTATGTAACTTGTTTCCTTTAGTACACTTGTGTTATTTTTGTTCACATTTCTTTCTTACTAAACTCCTTAAGATAGTTAACATTCAAGGTTTAGCGGTTTTTCTCTTAACGGATGAATGTCTTTGGTTTTTCTTGTGTTGTTAGAAACTTATCTGTAACTAACACGTTTTTATTCAGCTGTCAGGATGTGTAAAGATGATCTTTTGATTAAACACAGTCAGTCTTTTTGGTGTGAAGAAGAGAACTTTTTTTAATTTTTATTTTTTAAAAGTTATCAATTTATTCACTTTTTAAAATGTAATTATAATCATTTATTACACCAGGATTCTCAGTCTGGAGCGACTTCTTCACGAACATTTTATGTAAGGACAAAACAGTTAAATGAAACTTGAGTGCAAGTGAAGCTTTTTGCCTGCTGTTTGCATAATTACTCCCTACGTGAGCGCAACCTGGCCGTCGCTTTTGGTTGAGTGGGAATTTGTCATCCGGGCTCAAACAGTCTCTCAGTGTGTTGAAGAGTTCATGACAGCTGCCCCCAGGCGACACCCCAAGTGACAGCTCGTCCAGCACCTGTACAAAGAGCCTCCGCGCCCTCAGGAGGAAAAAAAAAAAAATTATCTTCAGCCCGGGCCTTCATTCTATAGCAACCATCAAAAAAGAAAGTAAGTGTAGGAAGGAAGAAGGAAAGACAGAAAGAACGAAAGACAGGGCGTGTATTTCCAAGATGTTGAATGCAAATGAAGCAGTGCATCCTGGATCCTGTTAGGTGGATGCAATGTTTGCACTTGTTATTGCCCGAGGAGAGTCCTGGAGTGTGAAGGAGCAGGACAGGAGGAAGGTTTCAGGAAGCAACAGTCACTCAAAGAACATTATCTCTTGTCAAATTTACACACGACTCATTTAAACCCAAACCTGGTACATTTAGAAACCTAAGAACGGACTTAGAAGAAGTCCTGAGCAGACAGACAATAATAGAGAAAGGGGAGGGGCTTCATCGAATGTTCGAGCTTAAACTTAAAACAAGTTGGTGTGACAGAATTGAGTTAAAACTGTAGAAAAAGACGAAGCTTTGTCAGGTGGAACGCCTGCCATTGTTCAGAACAGATGAGAGCAAACAAAGGATTTAAAGTGGATCCACAAAGGGAGGCTGGAGCTCTGCAGTCTGCTGATCCGCTGGTGGGTTTGACCCATTTTAGCCAAACTCCCCATCAGTAGAAAACCTGTCGGTCGGTGTGGATAAAAGGTCAAAGGTCAGCGTCATGTGATCAGGGGACTAGTTTCATGTCTGGACATGATAAAGGTGTGACACAGTTTTACCTGATCTGCATGAAATCAAACAGAGTGAGAGTCTGTCAAACCATTGACTGTATCTGAGAACTGGACTGAGTGACCCCCCTCCAAAAACAGAAAGTATCTACTCGTTCAAAGAAGTCAAAATTCTATAGACTTCTATAGAGACTTCTGCAGTTCAAGTTTTTAACAGACCAATCAGATGCTTTAATGAAAGTAGGCGGAGCCTTCTGGCACCCACATCAGTTTTATGTAGCCTGCTTTCAGGTGGTAGGGGTGTGGCCTTCCAACAAACTTAGTCCTGATTGGTAGAAGTGGTTCCAAACTCTGAGTGACTCAGACCAATCACTGCTGACTGACACCATCTGGCTCCAATATGGCGGTTTCTGAATTGATTTCATTATTTTTAGCAGGAAGTATTTTCTATGGGTGATGTCATACTCACTCAGTCCAGTTCTTACATACAGTCATTTGTCCAAACTCAACATATGAACTATTTCCAAATTCTCATCCTAATCCCCAACGACTAAAAAACTATCTGGTGCCCTGAATTCTAAAAGCAATTCTGACACCATGCCCAATACTTTTCTTTCATTTTTCTAAACACCAGATATGATGTCACTAATTTCCAGAAGTGAAAATAAAAAACAATATGAACATTTTACGACATCTATTTATGAATCCGCTGTGTTCTGATTATGAAAATGTGTATAGTTCATCAAAAAAATTACATTTAAACTAGGGCCGTGAACGTTAACGTGCAAACACACGCGATGAATCAAAAAGAATTAACACGTTAATAAGTATTAACGCTAATTAATCAAAGAAACAGTCCACTTTAACTCTGCGGTTCAGGCTTCCATGGCGCTCGTTAAAACATTTCGTCAGGTAATATCCCGCTTATCCCATGGTCACTCACAAAAGAAAAAAAAATGTTCCATCGGTTTTTAGTACTTTATTCTTGCTAGTTTTGTGGTTTAGATCACTTTTTCGCAGATATCATTTGGATTATTTGAATTATTTATTTCCACAGGATTATTTGATACATGGTTTAGTGCCTTATTGTACAAATAAAATGTATCTTTTAATCAATTGTGATTCATCCCAACACAGAAATGCGATTAATCCAATTTGTTTTTGTAATCGATTGACAGCATTAATTTATTCACAGGAAAAAGTTGTCGGCAAAAACTGAGACCAAAAAAAATTATAGCGATTAATCGCGATTAATTTTTCCAGGTTTGCTATTAATTCATTAATTTTTTTAATCGATTCCCGGCCCTAATATAAACATGCTTTTTTTGCAAAAATTGTTCGACCGCAATGCATTGTGGTCTACATTCACTTATGTAGTGAGCATTGATGCATGGTAGTTTTTTGCAAAGACTTCTGGGAAGTTTCTAGTGGAATAGTAGATCCGGACAGCACTACCAAATAGCAGACACACTATATAGTGAGTGGGGTAGTAGTGCAGACATAACTGTGGTCAGGTGATCAGCTCTATGACGGACCAGCCAATTGTCCAGGTTGACCTCGCCTTCGCCTCTCAGTAGACGGACCGACTCCAGTGACCCTGAATGGGAGTTCAGAGAATGGACGGATGGATCATGAGATCAGAAATGTATTTGACTCATGTCTGACACACAGGTACACTGAAACAGCCTCTTTTGTTTTTGTGCGTCAAACATTTGCCCCAATTTTGTGACTCAAAAGTGAGAATCGACCTCAGAACCTGGACTGAGAGGTGGGCGCCGAACCTGGTGATGTCCCTCTGAGCTGCTACGGCTCTCATAACTGAGGTTGGGTAGAGCGATGTCCATCAACACATTAAAGGTATAAAAGCGCTGATGAAAGCGTCGAACGCAGAGACGGTTTTAGGGAACGAGGGACGGACGACGCTGCTGCTGATTAACAGGAACGTTGAGAAAGAGTTTGGCAGCGAAGCAGGAGGACAGAAAGTCCACCGGTCAAAAAAAAAAAACTGGGGCGTTTTGCGGTTAGCTCGAACAGAGTGGCGTTTGGACAGACTGTCAGTACATTAAACAGTTAGTCAGTATTTCATCCAGACAGACAGATGGACGCAGCGCCGCTGAGCCTCTGATAAGCGGCTGGACTTTGCTCCGTCGACCGTGGGTGTTGCAAAAAGAGCCAGAGATAAACCGCTGGCCTGAGAGACGAACACAGAGGAGGAGGCTGATTACATTTAACCTGCTGCTGTGTGTGTGTGTGTGTGTGCATGCATGTGTGTGTTTGCATGTTCTTGTGTGCAGGACGGCATCGATCCAAAATGCACCACTGACACAAACACCAAAAAGAGGGAAGAACCGGCGACTGTGCAGCAAAGGAACAGCAGGTTAAGGGTCACATTAGTGCGTTGGTTGAAGGTTCTACTCCATGAATCATTGGGCTGTCAGAGCTCGGCGCTGTGTAAGAGCTGGAAATCCGCTGTTATACACTACGAGATCGGACTTTTCTGTTACGTTTTTGACAGAAATGATTCAAATCTGGGTTTTGTACAGAATCTATGAAAACACTATTATGATGATGATTGACCTAAGAACTTCTTAACTTTTCAACATACTGTAACTTTTTAACCGTTAACACGATTATTGTAATTCCAGTAGATTTTGAAGGAGAAAAGCGGCGAGACGCCGCTTTTCTCCTTCAAAATCTACTGGAATTACATCGATCGTTTGGTGCCCACTGGCCCCGCCTCAAATCCTTGATCGACAGTAGGAGGGCCTTCGAACAAGCCATGATTGGTGACAGTAGTTCCTCTAAAAGCGTGACTCAGACCGACTCGGACTAATCGATGTCGACAGGTTGCAGTCGGTTTTCAATATGGCGGTAGACGTATCAGGAAGTGACGGCGGAGGCTCTGGCCTGATTTCACAAGGGTTGGAGGCAAGGTGATTCATATGGGGGACCTCAATGCTTGTTATGTCCAGTTCCTTCTGATACAGTCAATGCTCCACACAGAAAGGTCCCTCATAGATGATTCTGTTTCAGGTCCTCCAGCCGGGACTTGAGTGCTAACCACTGCGCCAACGTCCAGCCCCTTATACTGTCACTTAAGGACAATTTACTGTCACCAAATAAAGCCTTAATCATAACTGCTCTTACGGATGGAAAATGGTCAAACCTGTTGTCACTAAACATGAAGGTCGTAGACCTTGCTACAGATCTGTGGATCTTGCTACAGTTCATTCATGTTTTTACACAACACATGAGGTGAAGTCGGTATGTGAACAGATTTTTAATTTTTCCAAGGGCCCCGTTTGTGTTTTTAGCATAATAAGTGTGAGCTCTTTACATTCAGCCTGAATGTTAGAAATGAGGAAATTAGTCCGTTTCAGGCGTCAATTTCAGTAAGACAACAGTAACGACTAGAATGTGGTGTAAAGACATCGTACGACATCATCACCTGGACGTCATTGTAATTTCCATTATCCATCTGAATACTTCAAAAAACACTTAATCAGACAACAATGGTACGCTCCATAGTCATAACGTCTCTTAAGGTGGCCAAACAAGCGTCAAAGGAACTACAAGACACACCTGTGACACCTCAAGATCCAGCCGCTCCTCTCTGACCCTCCACGATCCGGACAAACCCAAACACGGGTGAGGAGAACTCCACATAGAAAGGATCCAGCCGGGATTTGAACTAGGACCTTCACCTGCAAGAGTGCAAACCACTACACCACCATGCACCCCTGTAATGCATTGATGTTTGTTGGTTTCATTTTGTTTTGTCAGTGACTGCTAAATGTAACGTATATATTTGTTTTAATTGTTACAATGTGGAATTTCTGAAGTTTTTTCCACATAATTGACTCTAAACATGAAGGTAAAAGTCAAACAATCTGGAAAAGGGTGTTGATTGAGGTGACTGATCCTCCTGTGGATCCTCAGAGATAAGGATCTAACCGACTCTAACTGCTTCTCCTCTAGAGTTTCAAGTCATTCGGCAGTGAGGAGGAGGAAGCCTCGCGAGGACTTTGCTCTCCTGAATGCATCTCTGAAGCCGTCAGGACTGTATTTATGATGCGGGGCTCTAATGGGGACAAACATGGGGAAAGTCCCTCGAGTGGCTGTTTGAGGGATCAGATAACACACGCCGATCAACAAAATCACTTTCACTTCCTTCACTGGAAAAGTGGCAGGCGGCCTATCAGCATCCGAAATCAACCTGATCACGCAAATCCCCACTACACCGTTGTTTAACCTGAGGGCAGAAAAACCGCTGGAATCCTTTTATTACAGACTGTTGGTGACAAGTATGACACAATAAAGTTGGCAGCAAAAGCTCTGAATGTTGCCAAAAATATTTGTTTAATTTCTAGTCAAATGAACTCGATACACATATCCTTTCGGGGAACTAGTCACTTGTTTTTAGAAAACACATTGATGATGCAGAACATTTGGACTTGTTCTTTAAACAAAGAAAATTCTTGAACGAAAATCCTTTATTTAAAAAACATGATTTGATCAGAATGAAATGCGACTGACTCGACTTCATTTGATGTTTATCTTTACTACAGTATTTTGGGTATCTTGTCTCCACACACCTCCAAATCAAAGAACCCTGCAGGTCTGTCACACTTGCACTAGAATGGGTTTCCAGAGACATTCAGAAAGTGGAGACAGAGGACGAAGAGTCCCAGTGCTGAACTTATTTAGTAGTTTTCTTTCAACTGATACTGTAATAAATGACGTATGCTTGTATAATACTTTTCCACATAGTGCTTAATAGTCCCATTCACCTATACACTTACACATCCACACACTGATGTGAGAGCCTTAACTGTCCTTACAGGTCTACGCATTCTCAACCCGTCATATATGGGCGTATGATTCGGGCCCCTTCCGCGTCACTTTGTGATGTTTTGGGTGTCCCCAACTCATTGTGTTTTGACAGGCTGGCTGTTCCTATTAAATCAAGGGTCCCCAACCCTTGGGACACGGTACTGGACCCAGTACCTAGTGTGGAACCAGGTTAGGGACAGGGTACTGGTACTGGGTTAGGGTACTGGTCCACATCCCAAGGGTTGGGGACCCCTGATTAGCGGATGCATTTTTTCCCTGTCTGTGTACCAAGTGGCCTCCGGACCGGTACTGGTTTGTGGCCCGGACGTTGTTGACCCCTGCGTTGTACAGGTGGATACAAGCAAAAAATGGTCAAACCCGTACGGGTCACACAGGTGGCCCAAACAAAATATCAAGATCAGAGACTGCTTGGTAAATGTATTGAGAGAAAACGTTCATTCTTAAGTAGTGGTTAATATTTATAGAATATGTAAGGGTAAGTGGGTGAGACACAGACGCATCATGCAGATACTGCAGACTCCCCAAGGAGTCCACTTGTACTCTTTGCGTGCAACCTGACTGCTAGAAATGGGTTAGAAATGAGACTATTAGAATGTAGTTTGTGCGGACATCCTATAGACGTGTGAGTGGGATCTGTGGGTGGTGAGTAAGGAGCCAGTATCTCACTAATGACTAGAATGTGAGGCAAGGACACCAAATGACAGCATCACCTGCATGTGGAAGTAACTTTCATTAGCTTCCAAACAGTTCACGCTACACAGAAAACAATGGTACGTTGTGTTGTCATGACATCCCTTAAGGGTGGATATACGAGCTTTGAGGGAACTCAAAGACATACCTGTGCTCCCTTTAAGATGCAGCAGCTCCTCTCTACAACCCTCCTCAGGTGGGACAACCCAAAAACCTCCAAGGGTCAACCCCTGGCATTTCAAGGTGCCAACTTATAACTGCAGGAGCGCTGTGGGGTTCAGCGCCTTGTTCAAATACATCAAGACACACAAGCAGGCAAGGTGGAAATCAAACCTACCATCTCCTGGTCGACCGCTCTACCTCTGCCACTCCACGCACCACATAAAGTGCTTTACATCCACTCATCTGCTGACACAGAAGTGGTGGAGCATCTACGCCTCTTACCTCACCCACAGACTCTACAGGTTCAGGGGTTTGCTCAAGAGCCTTTCAATGTGTGACCAGAGCAGCTGGGAATGTAACCACCAACCTGCTCTGCCTCTGAGCCACGTCCATCCTTCAGACAACTGTCAGGTGTATTTGCTCACCTGTATGGAGAGAGAAACTCGACCTCTCTTTGTTCCATAACCTTTGCAGGAATGGAGGAGCCGAGTCTTCCGAGCTGAACAAACCTGTTTGGAGGACTCAGACAACGTCAGGATGGTGTAAGGATGAGACCTTCAGGAATGTTCTCCAACATCTGGAGTGCACGTGTCGGGCCAGCCGTGCTCCAGGCTAGACTTTAAGACAACACCACCTCCACCGGAGTGACGGCCACCTCCGTCTGCTGCTGTAAATCACTGCCGTTCACACAAAGCAGCGCAGACGTGTCCGCCGTGGTGTTTGCTTCACAGACGGATGCAGACGGAGTGTCCTCTCCTCGCCACAGCGATGCATCAAACTGTTCTGTTGAGCCTGGATCCACTCCGACCTCTGACCTGAAGTTTAGAGCCGACAGCTTGGAACAAAAGATCCAGAAATATCTCACAGTTTCTGTTTAGTTTGATGTTTGCACAATGAAGCAAATGAAGGTCAGAAAGATTTTCCTGAAACTTCTATTTTACAAAAGCAAAGAGGAGATCAGCATCAAAGACGGGCAGCTCTGAGGTTTGGAACTTCTCCAGATTTCTCCTTTATTGGAAAGTTTTAAGGATCTTTTCATTCAAGAATAAAAATGTTTGTTTTAAAACAGTAACTAACAGAACAATCACAGAAACATTCTGGCATCAACCTGCATGGACACGAGATTTTGGGTCTTATTACCACGGTAGTTAATTCTGCTTAACTGGAGCCCTGTGACTGTGGATGGGGTCAGGAAGTGGTGGTGGAGGATCCAAAATGCAGGAGATCGGACCTGGTGACAGGAACATAAAATATTTAATAAATAAACTGAAACATGACTAAAACAATGCAAGCAACATGAAGGTGACAGAAGAGAAGAGCTGACCTGACAAGAAAGAACTGAAAACCAGACATTTAAATACACTGAGCGTAATTAACTGAAATGAAGACAATTGTGGATTATGACAAACCTGAAACTGATGTAACTGAGGGACAAAACAGAACTTGACCAAAACCCATAACATAACTGACAAACCAAACCACAATCCTCACAGTACCCCTCCCTAAAAGGGCAGATCCCAGATGCCCAAAAACAAAACACTTGGAGAAAAAAACAAAACAAGTCCAGAAAACATTCAGGGTTTCTACAGACAGATGGATGTGAGGGGTGACATATTCCCTCCCCAGGGACAGGAAACAAGAAGAGGAGCTGTCCAGACGACCTTCCTCTGGAAATCGAAATAAAGCCAACGAGGCTGAGTGGTGACCACTTTCAGGGACAGGGAACATGAAGGAGCGGCCACGGCGACCCTCCACGGGAACAGGAAGGATGACCCGGACAATCCACCTCACCTAAATGAATGTAAGATCACTGTCCTTAATGACAAACTTTTAAGTCTGAAAAGAAAAATGTTGCTTGTCCTAAAACCCATCCCATTTTCTCTGGGTTTAACTTCTGAATTAGTTTTTTGATGGAAGTGCGATGTGGGGGGAGGAGTCTCCACCGTCATTTTAAAGGTAACCGAACAGTAATGAGATTCTGCAGCCGGCAACAATCTTTCCAGTCGAGGACCAAACTGCTAATTTTTAATGCAAATAACCACATTTTGAAGCTCATTTCCAAACCAATGTTCCTAACAAGTGTGACTCCATTCAAACTGATCTTCCAACCATACAACGACGTGGAATAAAAGGATGAATATGTGAGTGTTTGTGACAGGAATGCAGTAAATTCTTGACTCTGAACTTTTCATTTGATAGATTTTTTCCGGAAATGCAGCATCTAAACATTTGAAAATGGAAAAGATGGCTGCAGCCGGAGTTTCCTTTATGCTAGCACTCAACCAAACATCCTGCTGGCAGCTAAAATAAAGCCCATGAAAAAACAACAAAAGCTGTAGCAGCGAGGACAGCCATGACTCGGTAAATATTCTCTTGACTTTGATTATTTGCAGCAAATATTTACAGCAAATCAGAATTAATCTTTACATACAGCTCAGGCAATCCCTGACTGTTTATTATTCAACCAAACGTCTGTGAAGCCGAGGAGCGAAAATGGGAAGAGCCTGAACAGACCCGGTCTGAGAGGAACCACAGCAGGTTCTGATGGACCCCAACGATGGACCACTGAAGCCCAACCAGCAGCAGATCACAGAGTGGAGAAAAAAAGAGTTCCAGAAACTTTCCTCCAACCACTTCGTCCTGCAGGGATGTTGCTGGAGCCTATCCCAACCACTTCAGGACAAAACCTAAAACTTTGATGGTTTATAGCTATTAAGAAATCATATTTAATATGTATTTGCAATCTAAAACAGCACTTGAATATCTTTAAGGGGATTGTTTGTTGTAAAATTGCTAAAATCAACATTTAAAAACTAAAATATCTGTAATATGACTTTTTTAGAGAAATAAAATTATTTTTTAAGGATCAGTTTATTTTAAACAAGATTTTGGTCTCAAACTCAGTAAAAATAAAAATGTGTTTGCTTGATTCTGACAGAAAACAAAACAAACTCTAGGAAATGTTTTCGTGAAACGCATTTTCCCATTTTAGAACCAACTTTACATGTTAAAAACATTGTTTTTATTGTTAAAAATCTTCCTAAACATATAATACTGAAGCTTTATCCACAAAAAATAACGTTTGTTTTAATATTTTCAATGTATTTTAACTTTTCGTTTAAGTATTTATCTTTCATTTAACCTCTAAACTTCTGGATGACTTAAAGAAGATGTTAATAAAGGTCTTTTGAAAAAAATGTAAATGTTTGTGTCTTTAATTTAGTTTGAAAATGTTTTTGAATTCTGTGATTATTAAAGCAGGTTTATTGTAGGACAGAATTATCATTATTGAAAACATCAGTTCTGAAGTTTGACTTCAGTTATACGTCAAATTTCAGATGATGGTTTTAAAAGTTAAAAGATAATAAAGACGGATTCTCTTTATTTAATCTTCATTTATAATCAATAACAGCAATACTTACTAATTCATTAAAAAGGTGAGTTTTTGTTTTAAAGCCCTTATAAAAATATACAGAAGTTTGAAGAAACTTTACCTTTATTTGATTTTTAAATTTTGCATTTACATAAACTGTTTTTATTATTCCTAATTTGTATAAAACTATCATGGTGTTGACCTCACAACTGCAGAAAAGTTGATAATTAATCCTGAAATCAGATGCTTTTATCAAAATAAACCAATTTTTTAAAACGTTATTTTTTTGTTACTTTTCGTGTAAAACTTGTGTCTCGTTCTCTGAATCTGACCTCTGCTGTGGCTCTGTCAAAGTTTGTCAGATCAGGCTCCAGCGCGGCCTTTGACCCCAGTCACAGAGCCCATCGCACCGCTGTGACAACTGCAGCCACTTCATTAGCTCTGTGTGTACAGCTGGACACATAAACATACACCTACATGTAAGCAGGGGCAATATATCAGCCAGGGGGGCAATATATCAGCCGGGGGGGGCAATATATCAGCCGGGGTTGTGGCCTGAAGGACTGCAGACTAAAGTCAAGAAGACCTCTCTGGTACTGGATAATAAAACTGGAAGCAGACGAGAGGAGGAGCTGTAATTCCTGCTCTTTCCTGGGAGAAGAAGTCAGGAAAACTTTACTTTTTAAAGTCACACTTAAAGTTATTTTAAATTCAATTTCCTGCAAGTTTGCGGAACATTTGTGTTTCTGCAAAACTCTTTGAATTGCCTGTGAGCTGAGTTTGCTCTACAGCAGGGGTGTCCAAAGTCAGGCCTCGAGGTCCGGTGTGCTAATGATTCCCGAACAACCTGCGTTTGAAGCTCCTTATTGGCTAAACACACCTGATCCAGGTAATCAGCAGCAGATCAGGCAGGATTTCTGGAAAACCAGCAGGAGGCCGGAGCCTCGAGGACTGACTTTGGACATCCCGGATCTACAAATATGACTTAAAAAAACAGAAGTTAAACTCAGTCTGACATCAGCAGCTGTGAAGTTTATGTAGCCTGACGTTGCTACAAGATCTGTACAAGAACCCTGATCCGTACTTGAACCCTGATCCATGCCTGAACCCCAATCTGTACCGGAACTCTGATCTGTACTGGAACCCGCAATTTGTACTGAAACCCCCAATCTGTACCGGAACCCAGATCAATACCCTAACCCAGATCTGGATCAGAACCCCTTAACTGTACTGGAACCCTGATCTGTACCCAAACCCTGATCCGTATTGGAACCCTGATCCGTACCCAAGCCCTGATCTGTACCCAAACCCCATCGATACCGGAACCCTGATCTGTACCAGAACCCTGATTTGTACCCGAT
>NC_050524.1:3677643-3681659 GCF_002922805.2 Oryzias melastigma | reverse complement strand
AAGTCTGATCCATACTGGAACCCTGATCTGTACCCAAACCCTGATCCGTATTGGAACCCTGATCCGTACCCAAGCTCTGATCTGTACCAGAACCCTGATTTGTACCCGATCCCTGCTCCGTGTTGGAACCCCTGATCTGTACCAGAATCCTGATCTGTACCACACATGGACAAATGCACATATCTTACGCCACTTCCATCATTGCAACAGTTAAGCAGTTAGTGGTAACTTCACCTCCAGTTTTGTCTCCTTTATGATTGTCTGACCCATTTAAACAATAGAAACCTTCATGTTCACATACATTTAGGTTCTCAGACAAATACAGAGAGCAGCATTTTATCATGAACTATATTGAATTCAAGCAGCTTCCCAATGATGCCCGAGACGTTAGAGGAAACGTTTAATGAAAAATCGTTCTTTAGCTGACAGTAAAGGTCCGAGGTCCGAGGTCAGAGGTCAACCAAACTTCTGTGGTGGTTGTAGACTCATGCTAGCTGCACATCTGTAAAATTTCATGAAGATCGCTTGAAGAAAAGTTTCCTTTTCCCATAGTGCGAGAAAATGTGAAAATGGTCAAAAATCTCCTACTTTTCCTCAAAATGGCCACCAAGCCGTTGGTCGTGTGGCCATCCCATAATACATTTCAAAACTTCCTTTGGATATCCCGACACGAGTGTTTTGGATTTAGAATTTTTTTTATGTTTGGCTCATTCATTTTTTACAGCTTTTCTCGCCATGATGTCATCGTTCTGGGGGTGGGGCTGTTCACCTTCCCCAAAATTCCTTCTCACCGAGTACTGAATACATACCGAATACATTTAAATGAGTTAATGAGGACGTGGCAGGGGTCAAATTTATGCTCAAAGGCACATCAGTGACCGCCGTCCATCATAACGAGATGTTTTCAAGATCAACTTTACTTTGTGTTTTCTTATGTCAAGTTTATAAGATAAGTCAACTAAAAACTAGATACAAAATATATGTTCATATTTTGAGTTTTTGAGGACTTCCGGATTCTACTTTTGTAATTTATGAAAGAAAAACAAGAAATATGTAAGAATAAAAAATACTCACAGTTTAACATAAAATGTACATTAATGGATTTATATTTTTACAGGTTTTATTCTGTATTAAATCAATGAGCCGTTTTGTTTTGCTTCATCATAAACAGCAACGTTTCAGTCCAGATTTCAGCAGCAGAAGTTGAGAGAAGATTCTTCCTTCAGTTTGACGGTTCAACTCCTCAGTCAGCCTCACATTCGTTAAACTTTCAGATCTACAAACACTCTAAATAAACGAGGAAACCTCAACAGGTGGAATTTAAAATGATTCTTTACATGCTAAACATGTTAAAAGTTAGACAATAGTTTGACAAAAATGTGTTTTTAAATATTGGGAATGCGTTTTCACACTCTAGATTTAATTTAAAACTCATAGATTTAACAGTAAGTATTTTATAACAGATTCAGATGAATGAAAACGAACTTTTTAACTAAACTGAAGGATGAACGTCTTCGTTTAACGTCCGTTCTGACCTCAGAGAAGTGACGCCCTTCAGTGAATCTCCTCCTCCTCTGACACGTTTCAGAGGAATGGCGTCCGCATCACTTTCACAGAGCTGTTACTGCAGCTCATTTGTTTTTCCACCTCCTCCAATCACAGCCCCCCACCCCCCAAATGGATGGGACCAATTAACAGCAACACACACATTCAGTGAGGAGCTCGGCTGCACCCAGCTGGGGCAGGTTAGAGGTCCTCCACCCACCTATTGTCCTCCTGAGACTATCAGGGAGTTTGAATTAACACCCACACATGAGAGGAGGACCCCCCCCACCACCACCCTTTAGTAGAAACAGGATGATCAAAGTTCTACTAGACTAGAAAACTCAACGGAACATGCTGCTGAGTTTACAGAAGTATTTTAAAATAAAAAACAGAGTTTACAGCCAAAAATTAAACCTGCTGTTGAGATTTAGGAACAGTTTGGAGATCAACTATAGAGTCATTAAGGTGACAAACATCACAGCATCATCTGACATGAGTTAGACTGCGATCACACGTCCCAAAATGACAGGTTTTTCAGTAAAGTCAGTAGGTGGCCGTTTTAAGAAAAAGTTTCACAGCGACCAAACAATTCTTCTGTAAAAGTTCTGGCTGGTACATACTGGGTCAGGAGGTCAGTCATGTATTTTGGTGCTAAACCATTCAAAGCTTTATAAACCAGTAACAGAACTTTAAAGTCTATCCTCTGACAGACAGGTAACCAGTGTAAAGACCTCAGAACTGGACTGATGTGGTCTACTTTCTTGGTCCTTGTGAGAACCCGAGCAGCAGAGTTCTGAATAAGCTGCAGTTTCCTGATGGATTTTTTTGGTAGTCCTGTAAAAACACTGTTACAGTAATCCAGACAGACAGATTGATCTGGTTTTGTTGTAGGACTATAAACTGATTCATCGATTCTTTGCTCCCCTATAGACCAGTGTCTCATCCAAGTTCTTCATCTGACTGGGTTATAAACAGAAACGTGATACTTCTGTAGCTCTGGTTGGCCTAAAGTCACTCTGCAGATGGAGTGAAAACTGATTTTTTATAAATATATATTCAGTGATCACATAGTTTGAAGGATATTTTTTCATTATTTAATTTATATTCTAAGATCCCATCACTGAATGTAATTTTTTCTGCTATTTTACTAACTGAACTTTTCTGAGATTTGTACATAAAAAAAACACAAAAATATTGTATTTTGAGTGATTTTCTGCTGTTAATCATCTTGTCTTTTTAAAGTCCTGTAAGTGAATAACTTTATTCTTCTTTGTTTTGAATCTTCCTGACTGGACTCCCAGAACCCTCATCTCCATCCCCGCAGGACCTTTCTCCCCTAAAGCAGGATTAAACCGGTCAGCTCTGCGGCGACAGACTGGACACGGTCTGGCGTGTTCTTGTGCTGCAGATGGACTGAGTTCTGAACATCCTGGCTGCTCATCTGAGAGTCCGTTTCTCTGCCTTCCCAGAACCTAAAATGAACGTGGAGGGAGGGAGGACGAAAAAAGCCGAGTGGAGGTTTGAGGGCCAGCGGCGGAGGATGGAGGGGGAGCAGCCGCTGCCGGAGGATGAATGAGAGCCACTATGTCTGCTGGCTCCGGGTTGTGTGCGTGTGCACGTGCACGTGTGCGCTGGAGCGCTCTGCTGAACGGGACTCCTTGAGGAGCGGCCGGCAACCTCTCACGCTCAGGTAGACAAGCTCCACTTCTGTCAGTGCAGCTGAGCAAAAACACACTGCTGCTCAGTTTGGCCCACTGCAGACACCGTAGAAAGAAAACATGGGCTGCTGAAGCAAACAAACACTGCACACCTGCACTGAGGAGTTCTCTAACCTGGTTTCTCTTTTTGTTTTTATTTTTCTTATTTTTTCACTGTTTAAAAAACTAAAAGTATCAATTATTTTTATCTGAATTTGGTGTGTGTAAAGACAAATTCACAATTTTGGCAAAAAAATTTTTGCAGAAAAAAAAATATTTATGTCTAGAAAAAAGTGTGTTTAGATTTTCTTTTGGGGTGGGGGGGGCAGTATACAGTGCAGCGGTGTTACTTGTTGAATTCTATGGCAGTTTCTCTACTGTTAAGATAATTTCCTGTTTTCCAAACAAGTTTAAATTGTAACAAAAAAAAACACAATGTGATTACCTAAGTCACTTTTTCCTCTCAATCATCGGTAGATTTGTGGGAAAACTGAGATTTTTCAAGGATTAGTCCATTTTTGTAAATCTAACATTCATTTTAATACCCATTCAAACATAGTTGTATGCATTTAAAAAACAAACAAACAAACAAAAAAAACAAATATCATGTAAACCAACAGAAAACAGGAGAAACAGAAATCTGTGAAAGTCTCTGAAACTACCATCCATCCATCCATCCATCCAACCATCCATCCATCCATCTATCCATCGTCCAATCCATCAATCATCCATCCATCCATCCATCCATCTATCCATCTATCCATCTATCCATCC
>NC_050524.1:3665884-3677110 GCF_002922805.2 Oryzias melastigma | reverse complement strand
TCCATCCATCCATCCATCCATCCATCCATCCATCTATCCATCCATCCATCCATCTATCATCCATCCATCCATCCATCTTCCGCCCGTCCGTCCATCCTTCCATCCGTCCATCCATCCACCCATCATCCATCCATCCATCTTCATCCGCTCATCCAGGACCAGGTTGTGGGTGCAGCAGTCTAAGCAAAGATCCCCTGACTTCCCTGTCCCTGGTCTATTCCTCCAGCTTCTCTGGGGGGACCCCGAGACATCCCCAGACGAGGTGAGAGACGTAGACTCTCCAGTGTGTCCCGGGGGCTCCGCCCAGTGGGACATGCTTGGAACACCTCCCCAGAGAGGCTACTAGGAGGTATCCGGACCAGATGCCCGAGCCACCTCAATCCTTATATCGTTTACCGTTTTCAGATGTGAAAAAGAGTCAGTTCTGACCCAAACACAATATAAGGGTCAAGAATCGTGCTGTCAACGTTAACGCGTTAACACACACGATTAATTACAAAAAAATGTGCGCGTTAATATTTATTAAAACTAATTAATTACACGTCAGAAGCAACCGTCGGTTCAGGCTTCCATGGCGTGCGTTAATTTCTGATAATGCACACTTTGTCACACACAAATTTCCTTATAATCTGGTCTCTCACAAAAGAAATAAATATTCTACAGATTTTTAGATTTTTTTCGGTTTAGATCACCTTTTCATAAAAAGTTTAATTTGACTTGGTGGTGTGGTGTGGCCCGTTGTCACGGTAACACGAGAAGGTGTCACTGGGCCGGCATACCTCGACTGCAGCGTCAAAGGAAAGCGATAAAAATGCTGATCAGTTCAATAAATCAGTTCATGGAGAAAGTTCACCTCTTACCGCTTGTTTCTGTCCAGATCACGACGCAAAAGATGCCTGATACAGAACATTTGTGACCAGAACTCTTTTTTTAGGTGGACATCAACACCCGGCAGCCAATCAGATTGCAGTATTCATCTGGACCATTTAAAGTGCAGAAACACAATGTTAGATTCTTATGTCTGAATGTCAGAAGCTTTGGTTTCTTGGAGTGATGCTGCAGACATAAAAGTCTTCACGGGTCTGTTCATCTCACTGTTGACGTGTTTTGTGTTCACAAATACACTTCTGGGATGTCTGAGTTTATACTTTGCAAATTAAAACATTTCAGGCAATGAAGAAAATGTTCTCCCTGGTCTGTTTTTGTTTAAAAATCATATAAAATGTACCTAGTGAAACATGTAAAGTGTGATTAATCTGATTATTTTTTCTATTAATTTACAGCTCTAGTTAAGACACAACATAGAACCTAAAATCTGCATATTTTTGTCAAAGTTTTATTTTGGAAACCTTCATAGAACTGAGTGTGGAAAGGTCTGCAGAAGTCACCCGGTCGGGTCACAGACCTCATTAGTGACATTTTGTTTCTGTTTCTTCACAACAATCATCCTAACTGCATAAACAGACTGAGGAGCGTCTCTGCTTTGTGAGTTTTGTTGACTTTTGTTGTTGACTTTGTTGGATCTGGAACATTTGGTTTGGTAGTTTGGCAGAACGAACCATCGTTCTTCCCCTGATCCCGCCGAGTCCCGACCAACTCCCGGAGTCATTTTTGGAGGTTTCTGGTGGTGGAAACTGTGTTTGAGGAGCTAACAAGCCCTAAGCCGTCTCTATTGACTCGTCCCTCCTCTGCACCTGCAGCTCCACTGGTCTCCACCCGCGACCCACCTTCAGCATAAAGCCCGGCTCAGCCCGGCTCAGCCCGGCTCAGCCCGCTCCGTCCATGACCATAAAACTTCCTCTTTTACAGTCCTCATCTTTGTTTTTGGACTTGGAGGAATGTCCGAAGCAAAATTCCTGCTCCCCGTTTTTCCTCCCTTCATTCTCATCTGGCGACCCCCCCCCCATGTCAAATAAACAGATTGAGAGTTGGCCTTCTTTCCTCAGACTCCTCGTTGGGTTTTGGGCTCCACTGTGATCCTCCGTACGTGTGTGTCTCTAAAGTATTTATAACTCTCCTGGAGGAGTATTTTCTCTCCTCCGGCCCCGGCGTGGTGTCTGACACAACCGCCGCCGGCCCTCTCCCTGCGGCGTTGGGTTCCTGGCAGATAGAGGGGCCGTGCATGGACCTCTGCTGGGGGAACTTTCCTGGCTTGGGAACGCCGCCGGACAATCACACCTTTCATGGCCCGCAGAGAACGCCGCCCATCCAGCGAGCTGGGAATGTCTCTCCCTCCCAGGACCTCCTCCTGCTCCTGCTCTGATCCTGGCACCAAATTCTGACACTGATCTCAGCTGTGAACATTTTACAGATCTGTGGAACAAAAGCATGGAGGGACTGTGATCTAAAGCAGATTCATTGGACTAAACATAACAAGAAAACACTATCGGTGGAGATGATGAGTTCATTTCAGAGTCTCCACAGCCTAATAGAATACAGAGCTGCTTCATGTCCTCCCTCTCCGTATCGTCACACTCCTTTTTCTTCCTTGATCTCTCCATGTTTTCTCTGCAGACCTCAGTCCCTCCGAGTCCACCTCACAGTCCACAAAGCCACCTTTTTGCAGTTTAAATTTAGCATCACACTCTCTGTGACTGCGGGTTGTCTCGAAGAAAAAGTCAGAGAAAAAAAGCAGTTTCATGAAGTCCGGATTTAGCAGGTTCTTCAAAGACAAATTGGAAAAAGTGTGTTTGAGAGGAGCAGTTGTGAGGTTGCCCTCTGCACTTCCCAGACGCTGGCAGAGAAGCCGGATTCAAAGAGATGTGGCGAAGCGCTGCAGATCAAATCAGCGCGGTGGAAAGTCAAACGTGGGGTACGGTCTCTGTGAGGGGGGAGGGGGGTTAGGAAATACAAACTAAAGCAGATAATATATGATATGTTTGATAAAATCTGGATATCATTAAGAAATCATCACAATTAAATGCCTTTGGGACAATATTTGGCACTTATTTACAGTTGATAAAATATTAATCTTAAAAATACTTTGTGGATGAACCAAATACAGGAAAAACTGATGGACACAAACATCAAGGATCTCATTTAAAAACGAACGGCTTTAAACTAAACCGACCGATCCCAGAAACTGAAAATGGAGTTTGAGGTTAACGGGACGTTTTTCTCATGTGAAATGAAGGAGGACTCTTCAAGATCAGGAAAGCAGGTTTGTGGAAATATTAAGAATTCTAAATTCTTTTACTATAGACATTTAATTGTTGCAAATTTAGAAGTAAAACTAAAATGTTCATTTTTGCATAATTTTTGATAAAACTTTAAAAAAAAAAAAAGATCCTTTTTTTAGAAAAAAAAATTTGCGGGCAACTTTGATAACTTAAGGACATGTCACAGTGACTACATATATTTTGCACATATTGCACGGATGGAAATTGGTCATACTAGAATACACGTGGAAAAGGGAGAAAAGTTGTTGAATTTACATGAATTTTTACAGATGTATCACAAATAAACCACGTTAAAACCACAGAAGTACAAATAAACCATGCAAAGATCGTGTAAACCTTCATTGAATTTCTTCACTTTGACAATCGGAACACTGGGCAGAAATCACATGACGTCAGCACCATGGACAGAACTCGCCGCTGGGCCTCGCGATGCTTTGTTTTTACTAAACAGTCAGATTCTCCTGGTCTGCACTAGTTCTAAGTCAGCTGTGAGGCACCAGCTAGAACGGCCGTGAAAAGCCACAGTTTTATGGATGCATCATGCAAAAATAAGATGTATTATTGCGTATAAACTACTTAAATTATGCATCAACTGTATCATTTTCAGCCGACCAAAATCTGTTTGCCATCTGTGCACATTGACGAATGACAAACAACAGAAACACTCGTGAGTTACGTTTATCACGCACATATCACAAAAGATCAACATTTTTGAAGTGGAAAATGTACAAATTGCACATTGTGGTTGTGTGATACGACATTTAACTGCAATATGAAAAAAAAGGTCAAATGTTTGTTTGTTGTTTTTTTTCTTGGTACAATTTTGAGACAAAAAAATTCCAGGTGGTTAAAATTATAAACATGAGACTGAACAGACTTTGAGTGTCTTGATGTTCAAGATGAACAAAAAGTTTAAAAATTTGAATAAATGTTTTTGCTTTCAGATTTTTATCTTCTTTTTTTTTTTTGGTTGTGGTTAAAGCTAAATCGTATCTAGAATTAGATGTGGAAGTTACAAATTATAAAACGAAGCATCAAAGTGAGCATTATCCCTCTTTTTTTCTAAATAAATATTTCCTCAGCTGCATGAAGGTTTCACAAACACTGGACATCAACAGATAATAGAATAGAAAGACTTTTTCCATGTTTTTTGTGAAAAAACATATATATAAACTAGAAAAGTTGCATTACCTGTGATAATGCTAGTGTGAATGCTTTTTGCTGAAAGTAGTAGCTAAAGATTCTGAAGCTTTTCACTGAAAATGGTGACACAATTTACAATAATTGCTGAAGGGATTTGCTTAAAATGCAAAAGCTATTTGAAAAATGTTAAATTTGCTAAAAGACTGGAAATGTCGTTAAAGAACTATGAAGGAGCGCTGAAGTTGACCTAAATTTCTGAAAAAATTGTGGTAAAATTGCTTAAAAATTCCTAGTACGTACAAATTTTGCAAAAATATTTAGTGTGTTGCCTAAATATGAGCTAAGCTCCAAATTCGCCCAAAAAACCTCAGTAGATGCCAAATTAGCAAAAAAAAAAAAAAAAAGGGTAGCTTGTTGATTAAATACTAGCTAAACTCAAAAATAGCCTAAAACTCCTCAGTAAACTAAATTAGTCAAACATGTTTGCTTAGCTAAAATAGAAGCTAAACTCAAAATTAGCATAAAAAAACCTTAGCAGATGCCACATTAGCCAAAAAGCTAGCACATTGCTTAAATACTAGCTAAACTCCAAAATAGCTTAAAATTCCTCAGTAAACTAAATTAGCCAAAAAATGTTAGCATGTTGCTAAAATATTAGCTAAGCTCCATTTTTTTTTTTTTAATTACTATAAAAGGTGAAAACGTAGTCCATGAATATATTTAAAGGCTTGCTGCTAATCTACTTCAATTTTTGAAGACTTTATTATTCATTTCCTGAGGGGCATATTTTGCTCAATATTTCAAAAACTGAAAAGTTTATTTCTTAAACATTTTACAGTAAAAGAGGAGGAAGAGGCTTTTTTATGAGATTAAACTTGGATGCCCTGACTTGAATCTACAGCTATGAAGCGTGATCATAAGGATGTTGGAAGGTGAGCTGAAAACACACACGCTCAAAGGGGCGGGGCCTGCAGCTGCAGAGCAGCCTTGCATCCTGGTGTCACGTCAGCCCCTCTAATTCCTTCCTGGAACCTGCGAGGATATTCCCTCCCCGGGCTGACACTGTGTACTCATGCATGAGTCACACACCGGCAGATCATCACTCCTCCTCCCAGTTTCCCCTTTATATCTTTTTGTATCTTTAGTTACAGAAATGTGTTTTCAGTCAGCGTTTTTGCTGAGCGGCGTCCCATCATGTCTGTGGGACACGCTCTGTTACCTTTCAGCTTCATAGAATATTTATTCAGACTCAGGTGTTCTCAGCTTTCTGTCCAAACTCCATCATCTCAGGTAATTAAGTGGAATCAATGTTTCCTTTAGCAGAGCGGCCGGCCGCCTCGCCGTCGTTGCTGCTCCGCATCCTTTCTGCCAGCGGCTGCATCTATGGGAGCATTCAGGCCTCGCTAGAATCAGGCCTCCACGCACAGATACCTTTCCTATTTTCACATCTTAAACAGAAACATTTCTCCATTTTTACAAAGTGTCGACTGGAGGATTTGAACGATTCAGAATTTACATTTGAAGAAACATTTAAACCACAAAAACAACATGTTTAAACCGCTGTGCAAACTTTACTTTTCAATCTTTTCCTTGAGTAAATAATCTGGAGCGTTTCTGAAAAAGAAATGTGGTGAAATGATAATAAAGGACGCTTCAAATGAAGCTTCTGTCTGACCTTTTCAAATGAATCTTGGAGATACTTTTAAAGCAAATTAACTTATTATCTAAAGTACAGAGTTAGCTTCATTCTGTCAGTTCAGACTTTAGAAGAACAAATCAGACAAAATGAACAAGATAAAAGTGTAAGAGGATTGACTTTCCAGTTTAATGCAAAATAAATTTAATACATTTAATATTAAAACATTTTAGAAATGTTTTTAAATATAACAAATATCTACTTTTTTCAATAAATAGTCCAGTCTTTCATTTTTGAAGGTTGTGTTCAATAAAGTTGACAGTCAACAATTAAAAAAAACAAAAAAAAAATCAATAAAAGACGACCAATAACAGCTTAGGCTCATTTTAAATTTAAAATAAATCAGTTCAAATTTGCATTGAGTTTAAATTGGATTTTAAAGATTGTACTTTCTTTAAAAGTAAGTTTAAATGATCAGAAAACTTTGATTCAAGACCAACTTTGTTCATCTTGTGATCTCTTTTCAAAGGTATTTTAATAATGATCACGATGTTTTTAACCAAAATCTATCAACTAATGCTGGGAATCAATTAAAAAAAATAATTACAAACCTGGGGAAAATTATATTCGCGATAAATCACAATTATATTTTGGAAATACAGTAATTTTAAAGTATTTACCAACCACTTATTATCTGCAAATAATCACAATATGAAATCGCACACAAAACTGTACATTTAGAACGTTTATTTTTAATTAGTATCAATTAAAAAACACATCATGATTGACATTAATCACTTTTAATCACAATGTTTTACTATCTAAATCGTATATGACAGTATGTGACTTTTGAACAAAATCAGACCAGAGTGAACATTTTTTCTTCATTTTATCGTCAGAATTTTTCAAATTTTAAAAGTTTTAACCGTTTAACGATGGAGCTCCAGTGTTTATGTTTTTTGATTTAGTGTAACGTTTCAATTGTTAACAAGATCAACGTCATTCCAGTAAATTTTGAAGGAGAAAAGCGGCTCGACGAGCCGCTTTTCTCCTTCAAAATTTACTGGAATGACGTTGATCGTGTTAGATTGAAAAATTATAGTTTGTTAAAGATTTTGTGTTAATTCATTTTGCTTAAATTCATATTAATACTTTTCGATTAATCATGTGTGAAAGCATTCACAGCTCTACTCAAGACCTGTGTCATTCTCTAGGACTTAGTTTCTGCAGAGCGGCAGGAGTTCATCATTTATGGAGGAATTGGAGCAACCCCACCCCCACTTCCCAACAACAATCAATATCCGAGCTATCCAGCTGTCCAGTTTTTGACCAGATTCCAGCTCAGACAAAAACACAAAGTGTGGATCCATCAGAACTGATTTTTTCCCGTCTATTCCGGATTCACAAAGATTTGAATAAATAAAGGTAATTTTGACCAGAATTCTCTTCATATAAGTCCCCCATCATCAGAAAAATGCAACAAGAACGTGTTAGAAACACAGTTTTTATTGGGGGGAGTCTATAAACTGCAGGAGAGTTCTTCTTGACATTCACTATCAACATTTATTTGTGTTTGACTGTTATATGATCACAAATCACAGAGTTGATTTACGGTCAACAAAGTTTCAAATACTAAGCAGCGGTAGCCTTCCTGCATGAGCTTTTATGATGCCGTTTCTTCCTCTTTATCCCCCAGATTACAGAATTGTTGCTCCTTTACTGTCCTTTTGTGCTTTTTGTAATCAAATCTTAATGTAGAAGTTGATTGATCGAAAGTCGTCCTTTTCACCTATTGCTATTTCGCAGATTTCAGATTTGCATTTCTCTTGATTGGCTGTAGACCTCGTCAATCTACATACATATTTAATTGTGATCAGACTTTTGTTTTCATTCTCTAATCCTAGACTTATTTCTATATGAAGGTTTAAACTTTAAGAGAGAAAAGTGTGAAAATATTCATGCCTGATAAGTGTGTATAAAGTGTGTGGAGGAGTTCTACAATCTTAAAGATTGATAATTACTTCATAGATATTGTACATTTTAGAGCTTGACTCCAGTGATCACTATGGTTAAAACGTTGCTATAGTAACCAGTAAGAATGTAACAATTCTTCGTGAAGCGATAAAAAAACGATTCAAACTCATGAACATGTTCATCGATTCAGAAAATTTAAAAAATTGGTTTGTCGCGGCCTGTGAGTAAACTTAGAAAGGCAGAGCTGATGACATTTCTCCATGCAGGCTCGCTGTAAGTAACAGAGGGGGGAGGGGCTGCGTGATTTTCATCTGCGTTTCCCTCCTGGGAAATTCTCACAGCTCCTACAGATTTAAGTTTCACATAAGTCAGGATTTTTGCGATGTTAACGCAATTAACGCAAATTCAGGCAAACCCCAGATTTGCAGCTTCACATTTTCTTGATGAAATTGTAATGAAATTACTTTACTTATTACTCATTTTAAAAAGTAATTCACTAGTGGTTACTTTTTTCCACTCAAGTACAAATTCTCAAGATTAAATATTTAGCATCACCAATGCGTGTGTACGTGTATGCGCCGGTTACTTTTCTTGTTCTTTATTTTTTTCCTCCGTTTCGTTTCATTTAACTGAAATGTTAGAGCCAACATAACCAAAGTAACGGAGTAACGAGGGTTTCTATGTACAGTCATTGTAATTCATTACCAGAAGTTGTAATTCGTTACGTTCCTCCGTTACTGACAAAAGTAATTAAATTACAGTAATTCGTTACTTTGTCACCCGTTCCCCCCAACACTGATTATGTATAATTGTTTATTTGTATTGAATTATTTCTATTAGTAGGAAAACAGACAGTTTGATGTAAAGAGAGCATTCTTGGTCTTAAAATAACTTTAATTCAAAATAATCAAAATCGTGACGTTAAAACTGTGAGTTGAATTGAATAGTTTGACTGAATCTTACACCACTATTAACCAGTAAAACATCATCCACTTTTTGTTGTTGAGTAACATAGATCAGATGAAAACACCTTGTTGTGGACCAATGTGTTACAGTTTTTATTATTTTGTTTACCGTCATCTCTCTGTTTTTTGTTGCCTTTTAGTGTTGAATAGAGCAGGAGCAGTTCTACTGAAGCCAACGCCGTTCTGAAGTGTTTACTGACGAACAAACAAAGCAGAACGAAGAGGTCATGGAAAGTTCCTCAGGTTTCCTCCTGGTTCCCTCTGATTATGAAGAGCTAATATTTTAACACTTTTATCCTTTAATTTTTGCTGTTATCAGTTAGAAATGTGGTCACACATTTTTTATTGTGAAGATTTTGGGTAAATTGTGAAGACTTGTTAGTAAAAACTCTTCAAGTGGGATCATTTGTAGCTTTTAGATTAAATTTTCGGTTTTCATTTACATTTATTATTCAATTTAGCAACATTTCCAACAACTATACTATATACTAATTCTATAAATTAAAAAAAAGTAAAATGTTTGAAAAAATGTAGTGAAAAGGTTTTATCATTTAAAAATTATTCCACAAGTTTGATTTTAAAAGTGTTAGAAATGAACTGGAGATTTTCCACCCCTAACACCAAAAGCCGAACGTTTCCCGCCTGATGGAGTCTGTTGGACATGGAGCGATCACAAACACCAGGAGACTGAGCGCTGCAGTCAGATGGTCTAACCTGGAGCAGGTAGTGGGAAGAACCGGCTCAACCGGTTCCTTCTAAACACAACAGCTCAAGGAAAGATGGAAAACGCCTGAAAAATTTCCAGCAGCATCCTTTTTTTATTTATTTCTTTATGTTGTCACTTGAATTTATTTTAATAAAGTTGTTTTTCTGACATTTGAATTCATTTTCATCTCATTTCCAGGTCGCGGACAGGAAGAGGCGTGGAAGCGGCGTGGCTGAGATTGGAAACGCGGCGTTTATCAGTGGAGGAGCACCTGCCCTCCGCTGCTCCATCTGGGTTTGTTTGAGGTTGAATGAGGTTCACAAAAGTCAAACAAAAAACCTTATGGCTTGTTTGCCTGTAAAGACAGTTAATTAAAACTTGGCGTTCATTTGAAAGTGGGCGGAGTCAAAACTCCAATAAAGCCAGAGGCTGTTAAGAGAGCAATGACAGGATATTGTTTCTCATATCAGCTATAGGAGGTTTAAAACTGTTCTCCGGAAGGGGGCGGAGTCACATGTATTGAGACAACTTTCAAAAACAACTTTTAAGATTCCAGTTCCAATTTCTCCATAAATCCAATAAACGAAATTTGGTTATTTTCTATTTTTAGTGTCATGTGACTGGAATCAAACCCCAAATCCACAGGGAGATGAAAGCCCTGCCTCCAAGCCACAGTTGCCCCAATGACAGCGGGCCGTTAGATGCAGCGTGTGGTCATGTGACCCTTCGGTCTGAGTCGGTTTAAAGCCGTGGAGGCTTCATTAGTGACATGGGAGTGTAGTAAAATTATATTTATTATACATCAGAGGGAATTTTATTTTGCAAATTATGTCATTTATGGGCAAGATACAAATAACTGAATTGAAAGTTGGACTTCTGAGGAGAGTTTTTGATTTTTAATGTCATATTTATTTGAATCCGAAGATATTGATGAAGTATTTCTGTGTACAAGTATTTGCGTTAGCTGCAAAGCTAATTTTCAACTATTGTTCTGGACAAGTTGTGAGTTTGCAGACAACAAACATTGAAAACACATAAAATCAACAATAAGAATGATTAATAAAACAAAACTCAATAATAGTTTGACGGTTAAAATAGAACAGAAATAACATGTCACTTGATAAATCAATATCCTGCAAACCGTTTCAAGAAATCAAAGTGTCATCAATGACGTAGAGTATTTACAGTTGCAGGAAAACCTCTGGAGTTTACTTGGATTTATGCATAAATTAAACATTAAACATGTTCTGATCTTCAGTTCACATCACCTGATGAACAGTCTTTTTAACACCAAAAACATGTCATTTTTCATGATTTAATGAACAAAGCTTGTAGGTATTTAAAGTGTATTTAAAATACATATGAACCCCAATGAAATGGACTTCTCCAGCTCTAACTGAAGGTAGGAGTCAACCGTCCTGGAATCCATCGATGTGATGAGATCGATGTGTTGGTTAAAGCTGCCCCGCCTTATAAAAACACTTCAGTTTCGAGTTTCTACTTTCAAGAAGCTTTGATGTGAACCGGGACTCGCACTAAAGAGCTCTTAGATCTACGATCCAGAAGTGTTGAGCTGCATGAAGCTGGAAAGGGTCAACTCTAGAACCGCTGGTGTCCACAGAG